>NC_140212.1:2347812-2390312 GCF_951802725.1 Rutilus rutilus
ACTCTAACCCGACCCCTAAACCTACCCATCACACACACACACACACACACACACACACACACACACACACACACACACACACACACACACACACACACACACACACACACACACACACACACACACACACACACACACACACACTCTAACCCGACCCCTAAACCATCACAGAAAACTTTCTGCATTTTTACATTTTCACACACACACTTATATTATCCTGCATTAACACGCACACACACACACACATAAAACTCAACTCGGCTGAAAGTAACCTCTGAAAGCCTGCGTCAGCGTCTGCATTATCTGAACTGAAGGTCAAGGCTGATGTTCAGGCTCTGCTGACGGTCACTGTGATTCTGACCCGGGTTTGTCTGAGCTCATGTTGTGGGACGAGGTCGCAGGACTCAGGTGGACCAGATCACACACTCTGTGTTCAACTCAGATTAGCACAGTGACTCATGCCACACACTGAGCTTCCTCTTCATCTGACCGCCGTGTGTGTGTGTGTGTGTGTGTGTGTGTGTGTGTGTGTGTGTGTGTGTGTGTGTGTCGACAGGCAGCTCCAGGCTGACAGCAGATTGCATCCCAATTGTTGTAACAATACAACATTCCCCCTGGCATACGGTCACAGTTACTGTAGAGATCAGCCTATATTGTTTTTAAAAATACTAATACTGGTTATCTATATTTTTATTAAAGTCACCATGAAATTCAAATTGACTTCACACTTATGAATTTTATCCAAAGCCACTTGCATTGCATTCAAGGAATACAGTAGCATATCAGTTGATACATGTTGTTATATAAAAGTCAAACTTATGACATACCAAGTCATATTATTTTTTTATGGAATAATGCAGTATTATCTCAAAAATCTGTATAAATGATTTTACCGTGCACATCATTATTATTATTTTTTTCATTCATGTAAATCATAATCTTGAATCAGAATAACTTCCCCTCCCTCCTGCAGTGACATCATCTCTTGATGAGGGCGGGGCTCTACCTGTCACTCACATGACATCAGCCAATAGCAAACCACAACCATCCAATCAATTCCCCACTGAATGGTGGGTCTGGAAATTTACAGTCGCAACACAAGCGACATTGTTTGAACAATGTCTGGGAAACTAGCACAACGAGTGAAACAAATGTGTGGTTCGGCAGTTAATGTACCCATAAACGTGTCTTCTGTTCAATTGTGTTAGACAATAGTCTAGTCAATTAGTCAATCCTGGCACACTTGGACCTTTAGGACAGGAGAGAAGAGAGTATGAAGTCAGACACTGGACACTATTGTTTGCATTGACTGCTCGAGCACGGGCTCCTGATAGCCCTAAAGAGACGTGTCACTTCCTGTCCTCTCGAAGCCATTTGGCCTTTGTTGCATCTTCCTCTTAAAAACCCCAAACTCTTTCAGAGATGAGTGGATGACCTAAATAAATAATGGCTCGAACACAAACACATCTTACCGGTGCACTTTTTCAGGCTTCCGGGCCGTTTTCCGTGCATCCCGAGCTTGCATCCGAAGTTCTCCTCCCAGAATTCGGCAAACCACACATTCCTTCTGTTGTTGGAGAGCGAGCGACTGCGGAAGTAGCGATCGAACGCTGAGGAGAGAGAGGAGAGGAAAAGAAAGCGATAAGCATCTGAAGGAATGAATTACAGAGAAATGCAAAATAACACATTGAATTAAATGTGAAAGTTTTGAAGTAGAAAGACTGAAATAGATTTTTCTTGTCCATTGTTCTTGTAAAAATCATGATTTGGTAACACTTTACATCAAGGTTTAATTGATTAACATTAAGCATCATACATTAGGTAACATTAATTAAAAATGAGCAATCATTTTTTACAGCTTTTGATAATCTAGGTTAATGTTAAGTTAAAAGTATATTATTGTTCATTATTAAAGTGCCCCTTTTATACTGTTTTAAAGGTTCCTAGTTTTATTTTGGAGTCTCATACAATAAATTTACATATATCCATGTTCAAAACATTTTCATAATATACATTGCAGCATCAGCTCTTTTCTCACAGCGTCTGAAACGCTTCAATCAAGGATTCGGTCTCTCTAAACCCCGCCTTCAGAGCCTACTCTGCTCTGATTGGTCAGATGGCCCAGTTTGTTGTGATTGGTCTACTCTGCTCTGATTGATCAGATGACCCAGTCTGTTGTGATTGGTCTACTCTGCTCTAATTGGTCAGATGACCCAGTCTGTTGTGATTGGTCTACTCTGCTCTGATTGGTCAGATGGCCCAGTTTGTTGTGATTGGTCTACTCTGCTCTGATTGGTCAGATGGCCCAGTTTGTTGTGATTGGTCTACTCTGCTCTGATTGATCAGATGACCCAGTCTGTTGTGATTGGTCTACTCTGCTCTAATTGGTCAGATGACCCAGTCTGTTGTGATTGGTCTACTCTGCTCTGATTGGTCGGATGACCCAGTCTGTTGTGATTGGTCTACTCTGCTCTGATTGGTCGGATGACCCAGTCTGTTGTGATTGGTCTACTCTGCTCTGATTGGTCGGATGACCCAGTCTCTTATGATTGGTCTACTCAGCTCTGATTGGTCAGATGGCCCAGTCTGTTGTGATTGGTCTACGCTACTCTGATTGGTCAGATGACCCAGTCTGTTGTGACTGGTCTACTCTACTCTGATTGGTCAGATGACCCAGTCTGCTGTGATTGATCTACTCTGCTCTGATTGGTCAGATGACCCAGTCTGTTGTGATTGGTCTACTCTGCTCTGATTGGTCAGATGACCCAGTCTGTTGTGATTGGTCGACCACTTACAGCAACTGCTATTTTTTGGCACAGTAAAAAATCACTACAACAACATCAACAGTATATGCACTATACATTTTAAATGTATTATTAGTAGTAGTAGTAGTGTTAATGAATTAAAATGATGGACTGGGAAAGGAGACAAGCATCTAAAGGAATGACACACATTTGTGTCAGTTAAGTGGCAGAGCAAGTGTAAATCCTCGGCGGTATTCCTGTCTGGATGTCTGCATCTAATCCCTGTCCCCACAGACACAATTATACAATGTGTTCTGACAAAAGTGCTCAAATTGGTGGGTCTATTCCCAAGCTGTTGCCTGAAAGCTGAGAGCCGCTGCTTGAGGGACAGTGCTATGATTACTTGAGTGCAGACAACCACCAGAAGGAGGCTGGGATGCACTCGCCACTGTATGGATACGGTATTAAGTGTCGGACTATGATGCTAATTATTAGCAATGCTTCTGACAACATTGGAGAGCAGAAATAAATGTCTCCACTAAGTCTGAGCATTGCGATCTAATCGGTTAATTCAGGTACACTGAGAACTTTTTGCTATTGAAATGACTGTAAGATTGTTGACCAGTTTAGTTGAATACACCCAAGTCTCTTTTTGTTTTTGTTTTGTTGCATACAACAAAAGGATCATTAAATAAAAGATATCCCATGACATTTTCATGATTTTCTATGTCTTTTTATATTGTTTTCCAGTTGTTTGTGAATACTAGTTTAAAAAAGAAATTGTTTTTTATAGAGATTGCACTCACAAAACTCATTTATAGCCAGAACTTAGAGTTCACTAAAAGCAGGGGGAAAAAATAGATTCACTATTGAATTTTTTATGATTTACTGTGACTTTTTGGGCCCTATCTTTCACCCAGCGCAATTGACTTTGTACACGACGCATGTATCATTCTTAGTTTGCACCCGACGCACAGCGGACTTTTCCCTCCACAGACGCACGTCGGTAAATTAGGGAATGAACTTGCGCTCCCGGGGGCGGTTCAGCGAAAAGAGGAGGCGTGTTCCGGCGCAAACATTCCCTGGTGCTATTTTGCAGTTTCAGAAAACAATTCCGCCAGTGGCACGTTCAGATGCTATTTTAAGGGCGCATGCTTGGCCATAATGTAGCGTGTGCACAACGCGTATACACTTTGCTTCTCTCATCTACACAGACGCAGCAGTTGACATTTTTGCAAACCATACATAATCACAAGGAAAAATATTATCACACAAGGGATAATCACACAATCATTGTGGTGTCCATGAAGATGTGAAAAAATAGGCATAAATCTAGCTTACACATTTACCCAAATTATTATACGCCTGTTTAATCGAAGCTAATTTGGGTGTGTTTCTCCATCCCCAATGTCACTTCTCTGTGTTTTACGGCCCTGACGAGAGCATCGGTCTCCTCGGCTGTGAACCGCTCCTGCAAATCCGCCGTTATAATAGCAACCCGCCATGGAACAAGCACGCCTGCTCTTAAAGGGAATGTGAGATGTTGCTCTGATTGGTTTATTTCACGTTACGCCCAAACCACACCTATGAGTAATGAAGCTACTTCAGACCAACCCATTTTAGATTTGCGAGATCCGCCCACAAAGTTACTTGCGTTTCACGTTTGATACTTGCGTTTCAGATAACACGCACACACACGCGCACACACACACACACACACACGTTTCATGTTTTATGGGGACTTTGTATAGATATAATGACTTTTTATACTGTCCAAACTGTATATTATGTTCCCTTACACTAACTCGACCCCTACACCTACCCATCACACACACACACACACACACACACACACACACACACACACACACACACACACACACACACACACTCACTCACTCGACCCCTACACCTACCCATCACTCACACACACACTTACTCACACACACTAAAAATAGGGCCCTTTAAGGTTTTATTTCCTTCAGCTTGGTAATCACAATTTTAAATTCCCTGATATTTTCAGGTTTTCCTTTTTATATTTATTTAAATCATTATCTAGTTCTAAATATCGTTTTGCTTAATATCGATTTTCTGGTTACTAACAAATAATATGTTTAATTAATAATTTATTGCTATGGAGCCCCAAAAGGGACACGGTGAAGGAAAACACTATGAGAAGGGAGCAAGAAATATTTGTCAATGCTTTTTGCGTTATGAGAAACCGAGAAACTTTGCATTCGCTCACAAAGAACACAAAGGTTTAGCAAGCAAATGCAAAGTCGGGGAGCACAAAACATTTGCGAGAGAATGCAAAAGCATTGTAATATATTTTTTCCTATACCATCCCATATTTGTCCACCATTATTTCCCTTTAGGGGCTCCGTAAATTGTCACATGCATTCAAAAAGTATTAATAATGTTACAAAAGATTTCTATTTCAAATAAATGCTGTTCTTTTGAACTTTCAGTTCATCAAAGAATAGAATGCATCATGGTTTCCACAAAAATATGAAGTAGCGTTACTGTTTTCAACACTGATAATACTATACGGTTATAGTTTGGTTAAAAAGTTTAGTTAAAGTTTAAAGGTTTGGGGTCAATACTTAAAATAAAATGGAAAACTTTAAATTTTACTTAAAAAGAAAATGTATTTTCGGGGTGGGGGGGGGGGTAAATTAACACTTTTATTCAGCAAGGATGCATTAAATTGATCAAAACGGTCATTTATAATGTTAAAAAAGTGTAAAAAAGTGTAAAAAAAAGTGTAAAAAAATCTAAAATTTTGTTTTTTTACTTTCTATTCATCAAATAATCCAACTCTTTTCAACATTGATAATAATAATAAGAAAAGTTTCTTGAGCATCAAATCATCATATCAGAATGATTTGTGAATGATCATGTGACACTGAAGACTGGAGTAATGATGCTGATAATTCAGCTTGGCATCACATAAATAAATTATGTATCAAAATATATAAAAAAAAAAAATTATTTTAAACTGTAATAATATTTCACAATATCACTGTTTTCACTGTAAAGTAAATGCAGCCTTGGTGAGCAAAAGACACTTCTTTCAAAAACACCAAACATTTGAGCGATCGATAGTACACGTCACATGTACACACCGTCCACCGTGGCTCTTTTGGGCAGGATGGTTATGGCTCCTTCCGCCACTTTCTCCTGCTGGATCACCGGAGAGATCTTGGCTCCCCAGCTGTCAGACCCGACCCACAGAAAGTGGCCCGTCTGGTTGCTCCTCTTGGCAGCATCCAGCACTCGTCTGTAGACAGAAACAATGATACATCAGCCTCAAACAGCACATCTATATCTCATCTGTGGTGAAGCGCTTGAGTTCAGATAAATGCGTGTCAGGAGCTGCAGGCTCTGCGACTGATATTCAGATAAAGACACACTCGTTCCTCACTCGCGTCAGAGACTCGGAGATCTGTAGATCTGTAACACTTTACAATAAGGTTCATTAGTTAACATTAGTTAATGTACGACATGAACTAACCATGAGCAATACATTTTTTACTGCATTTGTTCATCTTTGTTAACGTTAGTTAATACAAATACAGCTGTTCATTGTTTGTTCATGTTAGTTCACGGTGCATTTTTATTAAGTATTAGTAAATGTTGAAATGAACATTAACAAAGATTAAAAATGCTGTATTTGCAGTTCATTATTAGTTAGCTTACTAATGTAGTTAACTAACGTAAAGTGTCTTGTAAAGATCTTGTCCTGCTGTCTCATGTACTGCATGGATATATATTTTAATCGAGAGGGATTTGGGAAAGAGGACAGGAGTTCAGCTACTGGCTCATTCTGTCTGTCAGGGTTATGTTTGTGTTTGATCTGTTTCCCTGTTTTGTTCATGTCTGAGTTTCACATGGTCCTTTGTTCAGTTTCCCGCCTTTGTTCAGTTTCCATGGTTACCGTCATTAGTAGTTCATTGGTTTCAGCTGTGTGTCATTTATTAGCTCTTTAAGCCTCAGCCTTTGCCTTCACTCTCGGTCCAGTCTCTGTTATGTTGAGATGTGTTTGCACTGCCTGTTTGCTTGCTGTTTGAGTGAGAATTACTCTTATTACACTTATTAGTGTTTTGTGAGAACCCGAGTCTTCTGTCTTCAGCTTCCCTGCATGCATCATTACACTGTCACTGTGAAAGATGAAGAGAGAAGTGACTGGAAAGAACAAATTAACCCAAGAATTATTAAATAATATCTGGATTAACTGTGTACAGAATCTCCAGCGAAATTGAGAATTGGTCTGATTCAGAATCAAAGCAAATGCTTATCAGTTATCAACTAAAAAGTTCAAGCCTAAAACTCATCTCACTCTCACTATCTTAAACCTATAAGTCTCTCCGTATATTTTCACAGTGTGAAATAGTTAGCATTCCCTCGGTCAATCTGTTAATAAGCCCAACATTTAACACTCACTGTCCCGCCTGTTTTGCCTGAGCTTGCTTTAAAACTTCAGTATGAAGTCAGATTAGCATTCGCCTCCAAGGCATAAAAATAAATATTGTACTCATCAGCAGCTGTTAAATCAACAAACATATGTATAGATGGCAGGAAAGCCAACATTTTTCATTCGTCTCTGTGTGATGAAGCCAAATCTGTGCGCGCAGAGCATGCACCTCGGGGACGGGCTCAGGAAAGCTGCGAGGACCTCCACAATCTGAAGAAGCAGAGGAAAGTAGAGCATCCCTCCCTCCAGGCACAGAAAGCCTCACTTCACACCCTCTCCAGCATTCTTAATTGCTTTCCATCTGTACTTAGTGCAATAAAGTTAGACAATATACAGGTGGCAACTGAGATAAAGGAGGGAGCTGAGCAGAGGCTGCTGGGAGGGATGGTACGTTAGGAGAAGTGTGTTAATGAGTGTGTTTTAGCTGTTCCTCCCCTCTTAATCGCTCTGTGGCTGCGTCCCAAATCACACACTTCCCTACTATATAGTAGGTGAGAAACAGTATGCGACAAAAGAAGTATGTGCGAATTCACAGTACTCATAAAAGAGTCTGCAAAAAGTACCTGGATGACCTACTGCTTACGGCGAGATTCTGAAGTGTGCATATGATGGACACTATACTATCCCATGAGGCCACGGGAGAGGGTTTGTGAATGACAGTGAGGCGACGCAACTCATATTACACACATTCATATTCATACTGCACACATTCATTCTACACACATTCATATTCATACTACACACATTCATTCTACACACATTCATATTCATACTGCACACATTCATATTACACACATTCATATTCATACTACACACATTCATATTACACACATTCATATTCATACTGCACACATTCATATTACACACATTCATATTCATACTACACACATTCATATTCATACTGCACACATTCATATTCATACTGCACACAGTCATATTACACACATTCATATTCATACTGCACACATTCATATTACACACATTCATATTCATACTACACACATTCATATTCATACTACACACATTCATATTCATACTGCACACATTCATATTCATACTACACACATTCATATTACACACATTCATATTCATATTACACACATTCATATTACACACATTCATATGCATACTACACACATTCATATTCATACTGCACACATTCATATTACACACATTCATATTCATACTACACACATTCATATTACACACATTCATATGCATACTACACACATTCATATTCATACTGCACACATTCATATTACACACATTCATATTCATACTACACACATTCATATTCATACTGCACACATTCATATTACACACATTCATATGCATACTACACACATTCATATTCATACTGCACACATTCATATTACACACATTCATATTCATACTGCACACATTCATATTACACACATTCATATTCATACTGCACACATTCATATTACACACATTCATATTCATACTACACACATTCATATTCATACTGCACACAGTCATATTACACACATTCATATTCATACTACACACATTCATATTACACACATTCATATTCAAACTACACACATTCATATTCATACTGCACACAGTCATATTACACACATTAATATGCAGACTACACACATTCATATTACACACATTCATATTCATACTGCACACATTCATATTACACATATTCATATGCATACTGCACACATTCATATTACACACATTCATATGCATACTACACACATTCATATTACACACATTCATATGCATACTACACACATTCATATTACACACATTCATATTCATACTACACACATTCATATTACACACATTCATATTCATACTGCACACATTCATATTACACACATTCATATGCATACTACACACATTCATATGCATATTACACACATTCATATTACACACATTCATATTACACACATTCATATTCATACTGCACACATTCATATTACACACATTCATATTCATACTGCACACATTCATATTACACACATTCATATGCATACTACACACATTCATATTACACACATTCATATTCATACTGCACGCAGTCATATTACACACATTAATATTCATACTGCACACAGTCATATTACACACATTAATATTACATAGAACATACTATATAGCGTTCGTGAAGAATTGCTTATTCAAAATAAGTACCAACTCAAGAAAGTATGCGATTTCGGACGCAGTCTATCTCTATACACACACTCACCAGCCACATTATTAAGTACACCTGTTCAATTGCTAAACCCAAAAATCGAATCAGCCAATCACATGGCAGCAACTCAATACATTTAGGCTTGTAGAAATGGTGAAGACGACGTGCTGAAGTTTAAACATCAGAACGGGGAAGAAAAGAGTGACTTCATATGTGTCATGGTTGTTGGAGATAGACGTGCCGGTCTGAGTATTGCAGAAACTGCTGATCTACGGGGATTTTCACACACAATCATCTCTAGGGTCCGGGAAGGAGGAAAATATCCAGTGAGCGGCAGTTCTGCGGGTGAGAATGCCTTGTTGATGCCAGAGGTCAGAGGAGAATGGCTGATGGTAGTTGAACGACTGGTTCATCTGATAGAGAGGTTACCGTAACTCAAACAAGCACTCGTCTCAGCCGTGAAGCAGAAGAGCTTCAGCAGCAGAAGAAACACACCGGTGTCAGACGAGAACAGCAAACTGAAGCTACGATTCACACGGACTCAACAAAAAAACCTCGCCTGTTCTGATGAGTCTTGATTTCTGCTGCAACATTTAAAGGCCTCGTTTACACTGTCAGTGAAATGGGTCCCAATTCCGATTTTTTGCTCATATGTGACACAGATCCGATGTGTTCTATGACAGTGTAAACAGGGAAAAAACGCATGCATTCGGATATTTCCAGATCGGGTTCAGGCCTCGTTCATATGTGGAAATAAATCAGATATAAATCGGATCTGTGCCAATGCGACTGTCATGTAAACAGGCAGATCGGAGTTTCTGAGGCATTAGGCGACGTCTCCACGGTTTGATGACGAGAGAAACCCTGATGCACATCTGCAAAGGGAAGGATGGCCTGACGAAACGTTGTGTCTTCGTAGGAGAGGAATGTGGACAAACGTTGACACAACATATCAAAGGTTAGCTTGCTCATCCTAAAATTTCGGACCCACTGCTCCTCGTTAAAGCCCGCCACAATATGCTCCCGCCAGTCCTGAGAACTCTCTCACACACAATAACTGAAGCATGAGCACACGCTGCAATGATGATGGCACTTTTCGTCCTCCGCCTCATAATCATGGTGATGTTTGGCGAACTTCGCATATATCGCATATATCGCATCAATCATATTTTGCGTTCGTCCATCTGTGCAAGATAATTTAACCCTTTAAGCATGCGCGATGTTTCAGATAGTATGGCTAAGTGTAAACACATGAATCGGATATGGGTCACACTTGAAAGAACGTGTAAACGGATGGTAAAAAAAATCGGATATAGGCAACAAATCAGAATTGGGCATCAAGACCTGCAGTGTAAACGAGGCCTTAGACGGTCGGGTCAGAATTAGCTGTAAACAACACTAAAGCATGGATGCGTCTGCCTTGTATCAGTGGATCAGCTGCTGGTGTAATGGTGTGTAGGATATTTATCTTGCCACACTTTGAGCCGCTTAGTACCATTTGAACCTCTAAACGCCTCAGTCTATCCCTGATGTCCATCACCAGCAAGCACTAGCCGTCATTTCGCCGTCTCTGTTAACTATAGACCCGATATAGTCCGGCTATGAGTAACCCACTTCCAGCCAACATCCTTGAATTTGGATGACTTGCAAGGTGTTTGATAGTCCATCATGTAAGCAAAGTAAACAGTGATCACAAGGTGTTTGGTTTCATTTCTTTGACATGCTCATGTTCTAGATGACTAGTCTATTCTTGGGATATGGTTAGACATCTATACACTTTTCACTGACAGCCCAAATGTTGCCTTGTTTTAGCCTAGACGTCTGGGCTGTGTTTGGACAGCTATGCAATCACATGCAATGTGATGATGTGTTTGAAATGTGTGGTATAATGCACGCTGATTCCCTTCTTAAAGTCCCCCTGTGGTGAATATCCAGTTTTTAATGTTGTTTATATGTCTATGTGGTGTTTTTAATATGCTTTAAGACAAACCATGTGCAAATTCAACACCATTGCTGAGTATTTTCTCCTTAAAACTGCAGTGAACCAAAAATCGCTGGTGTTTCTGACGTCACAAACTACCTTGTAACCAATCAGATCAACGTGTGATCGTCAACCAGTGGATCTCTGAGCTGAGTGAGTGAGTGGAGGCGGGACTCATTTGCATATTCATAGAACCGCGTATACTAAATTAGGCAAGGGTGTCGAGTTACATTCAAGATATTTTAAGGCATGACTATTAATTTTTTCAAGGAAAAAACTTTCAATATGTAATTTTGGTGATCAAAGATGAGTTTAAAGTGATAAAATGATCGACTACAGGGGACTTTAATAAAAATTTTTAAAAAAGCAGTAGGCGGTATATATATATATATATATATATATATTAAACAGCATTCAGTATGCAGGTATTATATTCGTAAACGCAGCCAGCTTCCTTTTTGCTTCCTCTTTCCTTTTTGCTTCCTCCCACCAAGGCACTGAAGATGGGTTTCTCTCAGCTGGAGATCTTTAAGGGAACAGGGAACGGTTAGCCAGGGAAAGTCTTTTAAGAACAGAAAGGAGACACCTGATATCGTCCTCGTTTGCGAACATGATGACGGCCCGAGCGTTGGGGGTCTCCAGGAGCCGGCGGATGATCTTGTCGAATTCCCCAGGCCTGGGTTCCCGAGGGATCTTCAGAGACTGAGCGATACACACGCCACCTAGACACACACACAGACAGAGAGAGAGTTAGGCTTTGTTCATTCTGCACACAAAACCTGATTCAGACTGTGCAACTTTCAGACAAAAACCAATAAAAACAAGAACAACAACACTGAAATGTTTAATGCCTATAGATAATCCTAGTTTTAAACATAATGACACAAACAAAATTTGGGTCAGCAAGATTATTATAAAAAAATTTTTTTCAAGAAATTAGTAGCCTACTTTTATTCAGCAAGGATGCATTAAATTGACCAAAAGTGACAGTTAACTCATTCATAATGTTACAAAAGATTCTATTTTGGAAAAAAAAAGCTGTTCTATTCGTCATAGAATCCTGAAGAAAATGTTTCACAGTTTCCACCAAAAAAAATATGAAGCTGTTTTCAACATTGATGATAATCATAAATGTTTCTTTAGGAGCAAATCATCATATTAGAATGATTTCTGTAGGATCATGTGACGATTCAGCTTTGAATTCAGCTTTTATTCACATAGAAAACAGCTATTTTAAATTGTAAAAATATTTCACAATATTACTGTTTTTACTGTGTTTTTGAATTCTGGGACGATGGTAAAGCAACAAATTCTGTACCTAAAACAAGATTTCATGCAGTCACATTAAGAAAAAATACACTAAGCAATCTGTCTCTAGTTCAAAACGACTCAAACATTTACAACCTATTACTGATGTGGACATAAATGAAGTTCGTTCCATCATTCAAATCGCATCTCCAGGTGCTTGACATCATTTATTCAAACGTAACACGACAGACTTACAAAAATCAGGTCTTGACATGCCATATTGAAGTGGACAGAGTCATATTTCATATTTAATTTAAGTTAAGCAGCCAACCCTTTGAGCGCTCGATTATACCATTAACGTCCCACACGGGGGTGAGTGATGGACTTCCTCCTGGATGTAATCTCCTCCTGTTACAGTCCATTTAATGAGCGCCGGCGTTTCCCGCTAAACCAATGCGGCTCCTTATACGTTCTGTCAAAATGACAAATACTAATTAGCTTTAATTAATGCCCCTCACAATGGTAATCACCAATCTGTTGCGTTCATGCCCTCCTCCGATCCGTGATAATTGTGAGTTTATGCAGTGCAGTATTTGCTTGGGTTACTACACTACTGCGGAAACAGTCATTTAGCCCATTCGCTGCCATTTCCAAACACGCAAGAGCCGTTTCTGTGATTTCTTTCTGTGTGTTTGTTATATTTATGCTATTAAAGCCTGATGGTGATGTTTCTAGCCTTCTGATGTTACCTTTTTGAAAATGGGGTTAGCTACATAATATGCAACCAACAAAAATAACTATTTTGAAGCTTATTAATGAAGAAATTAATACTTTTATTGAGAAAGGATGCATTAAATTGATCAACAGTGACAGTAAAAACATTTATAATCTTACAAACGATGCTGTTCTTTTGAACGTTTGGTCACACTTTAGACGAGGGTCCAATTATCACTATTAACTAATTTATTAACTAATAATAATTCAATAATCTCAATTAGTTGTTGTTAAGTTTAGGTCTAGGATTAGGGATGTAAAATATGGTCATGCAGAATAATGTATTAATATGTGCTTTATAAGTACTAATAAACAGTCAATATATGCATGCTTATAAGCAACAAGTTAATAGTGAGAATTGGACCCTAAAATGAAGTGTTTCTGACCTTTCTATTCATGTCTCGAAATGTCAAGAAAATGTTTCACAGTTTCCACAAAAATATGAAGCGGTGTTTTCAACATTGATAATAATCATAAATGTTTCTTGAGCAGAAAATCATCATATTAGAATGATTTCTGAAGGATCATGTGACCCTGAAGACTGGAGTAATGATGCTAAGAAATCCTACAAAATCTTAACGACCCCAAACATGAAACACACACCTATTGAATGACAGTTATTTTTATATACCTCAGTGTAATAAGTATTTATATAGTGTTATATAGTTTATATTCTACAAAGTAACAAACCATTTCGTCACACTTCAACAAAAGCTACACTGTTCTGAAAACAGCTAAGCTACTGTCACGCTACCGAACCAATGTAGCGACAACACGGGCCACAGAGCGACTCACTGATGTCTCTCCAAATCTCTTTCCCAATGCAGAATGAGGCTTTTATGCGCCATAAACATCAAAAAGGCCAATGAATTAGCATTCCGGAGCTTGGTGGCTTTTCAATACACCAAATTCCTTTTACATTTTGTGCCTCTCCATTTATTGTGCGTTCAATGGCAGATACAGCAGCCCTTGTGTTGCGCGGGGACACAAACGCTCAGCTAAACGGCGAGGAAGAGGAACACTGCTTTACTAAAGCTCATAAACTGATTGCATGGGCAGACATCAGTATTGCAGCATGTTGCAGGGGGTGAGCTGGAAGATTTTGGGTTTGACATGAACAGTGAGATAAGCAGCTCCGCCTACCGCTGACTAACACATGTGTCAAACCCAGAAATTAGTCACTTCACAATTAATATGCATGAACGATTGCATTCAAATAAGGCTGGCTTATTTTTAGTTCCGAAAGAAAAGGAAGAATAACTGTGAAAGCATCATGCGCTCGCTCGAAACCTTCAAAACCACTCTCTAATTGTTTCAAGCAGGAGTATGAAGTCATTAAAGCAGCTCGTGATAATAAAATGATCCATCTTAAATCACGGACACGACGAGCTCCAGCGTCTCTGCTAATCTTTAATGATTGGATTTTCAGTGCTTTATGAATCATGAATTATCTAATTGTATCCAACCTCGCGTGTCGCCGCTCAAACACACACACACGCGACGGCTAATGCTGTAATTCATCTCCAGTGGTGGGAAACTCAACATTTTCCTAAGTAAATCGCTGTGGGTAATTAACTTTCCTGTTTGAGAGCCATTGGGTTTTGTGACTGACCGGAGGTTTCAATTTGCTGACTAGGACACCATAGCACATTCATTCTGTCCAAAATGGCCATCTTTTGTAATAGCATTTTTGACAGCTTTGCCAATTTTTTGGATAATCCATTGAATTAAACACTAAAACACCCAAAACCTTGGCACTAATAGTATAAAATGGAGCAAAGACGAGACACTAAAAGTTACATTGAAGGTGATTTGTTGCCAGTCAGTCTGTCCAACATTTTTTTTATATATACATTTTATATCAAATCCAGATTTTCAACCCCAAAAATGCACTATATATTAAATCACCATGCGGTTATGCATACTTTTTTTGGGGATAATGTATTGAATAAAACAGTAAAATACTTTAAAATAGTGACACTAATAGTATAACATGGACCAAGAGACAGTAAAATCACCAATGAAGTTGCCATCAGTCATCAATTTATCTTTTTCAGTAGCATTTCTGCCAGATTATCAACCCCAAAACTGCTTTGTATATTAAATCACAATGAGATAATGCCTATTTTTTGGGGATAATCCAGTGCATTAAATGCTCAAATACCCAGACAAAACGACACAACTTCTAAAACAGCCCAAAGAAGAGACGCTAAGAGAATCAATGAAGTGGATTTGTTGCCCGTCATTCTGGTGGGGATGCGTGTTGAGCCTTTAAAGCTAAATGCAAACATGAAATTCATAAACATTCGTTTGGGCTCGAAACATGAGACATATGCTTAATGGATATTTGATTCATTCCACATTAGTGCCCGTGTGACAAAGCATGTTTCAGGACGGTAATGGCACAGGACTCAGCAGCACAATCCTTATTATAGTGGCTTATTACACCATCCATTAACCAACAAAATTGTGCCGTACTTCCTCGTGTTGAGAAATTTAACACTTTCTGAGGTGGTGCTACTCTTCCCGAAGGAGCCGATATCAGGCAAAGCAAATAACGCTCAATAGAACTCAAGTATCAGATGGGCTGTGTTATAAAATATCCATATTTAATGCGTAATATCTCATGTGTATTATTGTTTCCCCATGGCGCTGACCTCCTCCGCTCTCTGCAAGAGGTGATTCGGTCGTCAGTTCCTCCAAACATCAAATGTGGGAGCGTTTCTCGCTCATGAAAGCAGCACAGAAGCTTTGGGAACGTGTTTATTCAACATCTCCACCCACACGCGACTCACAAAGGTGTTGGAATACAACCCGCATCCACCCACGCGCGCGTGCCTGACGCCATGCGTTTCACACCACACACTCACTGCCATACGCTCGCCGTTCCACACGACCCGCTGCTGAGGAATGTGAAATGCATGAAAAACACCACAGTCATTTTGATGCAGAGCATTTCTGTGCACTGAAGCAGGACTAAAGGGATTGAGGAAGGACCTCGAGTGCTTGGACGGAACCAGAGATAGTCGGGATTGTATGGAAGCCCAGTTATGCATAGAAGTAGAAAATGAAATGGGTAATTATGAGATACACTTCAAATGAAGAAAGTCACAGAAAGACAATTCGCATTTTGAGATACATAATTATTTTTAAAATAAAAGTAGGAATTGTGAGAAATAACGTCATAATTATGAGATATAAAGTCATAATTATGAGATAGTCAGTAATTATGAGATATAAAGTCATAATTATGAGAAATTCAGAATTAGTTGTGAGCAATGTGAAAAATATGAAAAAATATGTCACGATTTTGAGATGGAAAGTCATCATGAATTATGAGATATAAAGTCATAATTATGGAAAATAAAGTTGAAATTATGAGACAAATTCAATTATGAAAAATGAAGTTGGAATTAAGAGATATAGGGCTCTATCTTGCACCCAGCGCAATTGACTTTGTACACCGACGCATGTATCATTCCTATTTTGCACCCGCGCACAGCGGACTTTTCCCTCCACAGACGCACATCGGTAAATTAGGGAATGAACTTGCGCTCCCGGGGGCGGTTCAGCGAAAAGAGGAGGCGTGTTCCGGCGCAAACGTTCCCTGGTGCTATTTTGCAGTTTCAGAAAACAATTCAACATTGTGCATGTTATTCATATGTTATTTTGAGAGCGCATGCTTGGCCATAATCAATGTAGCGTGTGCACAACGCGCATACACTTTGATTCTCTCATCTACACACAGACGCAGCAGTTTTCATTTGTGCAAACCATAGGCTACATTTTTACAAGGAAAAATATTAACACACGAAATCATTGTGGTGTCCATGAAGATGTGAAAAAATAGGCATAAATCTAGCTTACACATTTACCCAAATTATTATACGCCTGTTTAACCGAAGCTAATTTGTTTGTGTTTCTCCATCCCCATACAATGTCACTTCTCTGTGTTTTACGGCCCTGACGAGGACGTCGGTCTCCTCGGTTCTGAACCGCTCCTGGCGTGCGCCTGGCAAATCCGCCGTTATAATAGGAATCCACCATGGAACAAGCGCACCTGCTCTTAAAGGGAATGTGAGATGGCGCTCTGATTGGTTTATTTCACGTTACGCCCAAACCACACCTATGAGTAATGAAGCTACTTCAGACCAACCCATTTTAGATTTGCGTCGGGCGCAAGAGTAATTTATCCCGCCGGTATAATAGCAACAGCGCCGAGATCCGCCCACAAAGTTACTTGCATTTCGCGTTTGATACTTGCGTTTCAGATCGTTAAAATAGGGCCCATAAAGTCATAATGGTACGTCATTTTGAAAAATATATTTGAAATCATGAGACAAAAATGACTTATGATAAACCGTCTGAATTATGAGATATAAAGGCATAATGGAAAGTCATTATGAATTATGAGATATAAAGCAATAATTATGGAAAATAAAGTTGAAATTATGAGACAAATTCAATTATGAAAAATGAAGTTGGAATTAAGAGATATAAAGTCATAATGGTATGTCATTATGAAAAATATATTTGGAATCATTAGACAAAAATCACTTATGATAAACTGAATTATGAGATATAAAGGCATAATTATGAAACATATTATCTGGTGTTCCTCAAGGTTCTATCTTGGGCCCTATACTTTTTAACATATACCTTTATCCTCTGGGTCAACTTTTAAGATCACTTGGTCTCAGTTTTCACTTTTATGCAGATGACACACAGGTTTATATACATTCAAAACCTGACGTTAATGTGGCTGTGTCCTATCTTTCTGTATGTATTTCTGAGATAAAAGAATGGATGTCTAGTAATTTTCTATGTCTGAACAGTGACAAGACGGAAGTAATGCTCGTTGGCTCCCCCCACCAGCTACGTAAGGCTGAGTCTCCAGCCTTAAGTGTAGAAGGTTCTACACTTCAATTTCATACAAAACTAAAAAATTTGGGAGTAATATTTGATAGTAACCTAACATTTGTTCATCATGTCCAGAGCACTGTTAAGACATCATTTTTTCATCTAAAAAATATAGCAAAATTGCGTCCCATGCTGTCACTTCCTGTGGCTGAAAAGCTAATCAACATCTTTGTATTCTCTAGAATTGATTACTGTAATGCCTTGCTGGCCGGGGTCTCAAAAGCTACCCTCAACAGATTGCAGTTGTTGCAGAATGCAGCCGCGCGAATTCTATCTGGTAATAGAGCAGGGGATCACATTACCCCTGTACTGGAATCCTTACACTGGCTGCCTATCAGATTCCGTGTTGATTTTAAAATTCTAATGCTTACTTATAAGGCCTTGCATGGTCTGACACCTCTGTATATCACTGAACTTTTAACCCCTTACACACCAGTACGTGATCTTCGCTCCTCGGATGCTGGCCTTTTAATTGTCCCGAATACTAGACTCAAATCCATGGGTGATAGGGCCTTTTCGGCGAATGCTCCAAAACTTTGGAATTCCCTGCCTGTGGAGATTAGGCAAGCTGAATCTCTTAGTGTTTTTAAATCTTCCCTGAAAACTTATTTGTTTAGGGTAGCTTTTACATAACTGTTTATATTTGCTATATTATTGTTATTTATCATACATTTCATTGTTTTATTTTGCATTGTTTGTTCTGTTGTAGGTTTTATGTTTTGTGAAGCGCTTTGAGATGCTTTTTAAAGGCGCTATATAAAAAAAAAAAAAAAGTTTATTATATATTTATAATTATGAGATAAAAAGTCGCTTATGAAGAACGATCTGAATTATGAGATATAATTCATTATGAGTATAAAGGCATAATTATGAAACATGAAGTTGGAATTAGGAGATACAAAGCCATAATGGAAAGTCATTATGAACAATATATTTGGAATTATGAGACAAAGTCAATTATGAAAAATAATGTCCGAACTATGAGATAAATAAGGTGAGATTTGCTATTGTGCAGTGCAAGTTATGGAAAAATAGCTTGCAAACCAACAAAATGAACCAAACTTTGACATCAAACACACTTGATCCGGAAAGCGCTGTAAGTCTTTGCATCAGCATGAGTTTAGAGCGCCATTCCCTTAGTCCTAAAAAACCTGTTAGTGCTTCGTTCGACACTCCATCGTGGCTCTAAAAAAGACAAGTTTGTGTTTTGCAGCCCAGAGGCACATTGGAAATGGTGCTGCAAAGACTTTGAAGTGGGGCATCTGGTAGAAACGAGCCTTAAACAACAGAGAAGGACAGACAGCTCTTCACTCGTGCTTGGGGAACCACGACCAATTGGATTCTGAGAACAGGATTTGGGCGAATTGGACTCAACAGAACAGTAATACTTGGTCTTGTTTGGAAGGGAAAAGCATGCTTACTGTTTCGGTAACTGATACAGCCGCCAGCACTGAAAAAAATAGCTTGTAGGATTTACTTACTCGTTTGCACTAACACATTTTAAGTACATTTTTACTGCGACTGCTCTGTACAACTTACCTGTTATTATCAAGTAAAATCTACTTACTATTGAACTTAACATTCATTTGACATTTAATTGACACTCAACATTTAATTGAAGTAATTAAGTGAATATTACTTAATTATATTTAATTTCACATATAGAATTAACTTACCTAAGTTAAGTATATTTAACAAAATTAACTTTTAACTCAACACTGAATTAAATGAATGTTTTACTTAGAAACATCTAAGTAAATAATACAATATTGTATAGATTCCATACTGTATCGACATAATAAAAGTAACATGGCACCTGAACAACTCGATACTTGGTGCACAATACACAATGACGGTAACATGCGATATACCGTTTTTTAGTATAAATGTGTCATTTTGCACAGAAAATGAATCCAGATTTCACAAAACAGCAAGTTACTAAACCTAACAACAGAAGCAATGATAAAACAGTGTAAATACAGCTGGAAAACAGTGAGAAGTCAACCTTATTAATTACTCACGCCCCAGTGCATGATGGGAACACCAGTCTTAGAAAAGTTGAGTAGGTTGAACTTAATTTTACATCGTTGATATTGACGCTTTAATTTCTTCAAGCTTAAATTGAGTACTAATATAGGATTTTGCTTTGTCGTCTATAGCACGGATCAGCTGTCTTCAGGCTTTATGCGAGTTACGCTAGAATCTGACGAGACAAGAGTGACCGACAGCGGATTCCTCAAGGTCAGATCTCTACTCTAAATCCCAGTAGTAAATCCTTCTGTCCCATTCTCTATGTTCCAGACACCGTCCTTTTCTCTCAAGTGTTGTTCTCACATATCAGTGAGTCAGAGGGATGTGTTTTGTCTGAGGAGTTCGACAGAATCTTTCTCACTCGCTGTACAAATGCAAACCTGTGAAGATGTGTCGCTGCGACAGAAACATCTCATTTCCCCGTATATGAATCCAAATCAAGTGTCGAGCTATTAAAGCAGGCTTAGACTTGCCTGTGGAAAACAATAAGACACAAACAGACAATTGTGCGTTCATAAGTGTCCAACTACACTCTTAAAAATAATCTGAAGAACCTTTTTCCACTATAAAGAACCTTTTGTGGAATGGAAATGTTTTAATATTGTCATTTTTTTGACAATAAACATGCCAGAATGAGAACATGAAAACACGGATGTGGAATGGAAAAGTTGTGTGGATGTTAATGTTTCTTCATGGAACCATCAATGCCAATAAAGAACCTGGTCACATGTTAGATTAGGGTCCAGGTCTCACTATTAACTAACTATTAACTACGAATCTTGCCTCGTTAAGCTCCTAATTACTGCTTATTAATATTTAGTAAGGTACTTGTTAATTTAGGTATTGGATGGATTGAGGGATGTAGAATATGGTCATACAGAATAGAATCATGTATTAATATGTGCTTTTTATAAGTACTAATAAACATTCAATATCCTAGTAATATGCATGCTAATGAGCAACTAGCCAATAGTGAGAATTGGACCCTAAACTGAAGTGTTAACAGAACTTTAATTTTTAAGAGTGAGACACACACACATAATCAATATTTGTCAGGATAAATGATTTCATTTAAAGGGATAAGTCCCCCAAAAAGTTCAATTTTGGTCATTTTTCCGCATGAAACTGCATTTAATGAGGTCTGGAGCTTCAAAAAAGCTTCATGAAAGTACCATAAAAGTGTCTCAAACAAGTCACCATGAACCATACGATAGAGGAACAGTCGTGACTTTGACTCTTTAAAGGAACACGCCGACTTTTTGGGACTTTAGCTTATTCGCCGTATCCCCCATAGTTAGATAAAGTCCACACATACTCTTTTCATCTCCGTGCGTGCCGTAACTCTGTCTGACGCACACACCACTAGCCTAGCTTAGCACAAAGACTGGAGGTAATAGAATGATTCATAATGTTTTTGTGAACTGAATCAAATGGTTTACTGAAAAGATCTGACGCACCCACCGCTAGCCTAGCTTAGCACAAAGACTGGAGGTAAACGGCTCCAGCTAGCATACTGCTCCCAATAAGTGACAAAATAACGCCAACATTTTCCTATTTACATGTTGTGATTTGTATAGTCACAGCGTGTACGAATAACAAGGTCACATGAGACACAGCCATCTTCTAACCGTATACTGGGAACTATATTCTCAGAATCACTCCGCCTGAGTAGCAGTGCTTCGCCTTCTGAGAATATAGTTCCCAGTATGTATACGGTTAGAAGATGGCTGTGTCTCATGTGACCTTGTTATTTGTAAACGCTGTGACTATACGAATCACAACATGTAAATAGGAAAATGTTGGCGTTATTTTGTCACTTATTGGGAGCAGTATGCTAGATGGAGCCGTTTACCTCCAGTCTTTGTGCTAAGCTAGGCTAGCGGTGGGTGCGTCAGATCTTTTCAGTAAACCATTTGATTCAGTTCACAAAAACATTATGAATCATTCTATTATGAATCAGACTGATCAGGTTCTCAGGTCCAACTCAATGAACGGCTCACTGGAGAGAAAGTTTATGGGTTAATTTAATTTCTCGTGGCTTCAGAGGACTTTAATTGTGCTTTTATGGTGCCTTTGCTTCCTTTTTAAAGCTTAAAAGGTTCAGTGCCTATTAACTCCAATCGCTTTAGAAAGACAACGACTGGTGCTCTTCAAAATGTCTCCTTTTTGAACGACAAAGGGAAGAACGGTAAACGATGAACCTTCAAGTGAACTATTCTGTCAAGCACATGAAAAATCTGTTTGCTACTCAAGTAAAGAGATACTAGTAAGAATTAACCCATTTAAAACAAGAGCCGCTGTTAACTGCGATTCCAGTCCACCTGAAGATCATGAATATGAATCATAAGCTGCAATAGAATCTAAATACCAGACAACATGCAACAAAAGCACACTTATTTCACTGGAACGTTATGACTTTCTCTTAGGAGATATGAAAAATTCATCTCTATTATGACAGACATAACCCCTGCTGCTGCACAACTGAGTATAACTGAATATAGAGTGAGAATATTTCCTTTTCAGTGCATATAATAAGACTGCAGTGGTTGTGAATGTGCCGTGGCAGAAAGAAAGGAATATGTCTTTCGATTAGTATTGAAATGAAGTTCTTCCCCCTCCATCCACAACGCTCTTTACCGTCACGCCGTCTGATGATTTTTGGGGTATAGATTTTGCTGCTCTGTTAGTCTCAGTATGCAATTCAAACACTGACATTTTTAAATGCACGCAATATTCCCGTATGAGCTCTGATTAGACTGATCAATGAAGAGAATAGGAACGAGGGAAATTATGTTACATATCATTTAGCAGATGCATTTGCAAAGTGACTTATAATACACAAAACTGCAGAGGGATGGGTCGTGATTCATCATCATTACCAAACCTTGCGTTACCGTTAGCACTGCACTGGGTAATAATGCCAAATCTCGAAATATGTTTAACTAGGATGCACAGTGCTTGAAACAAGCTTTTTAACTATAGGAGTTTTTTTTTTGCTACAGGCAATTTTTAAAGGATGCATGAAAAATAAATAAAAAAAATCACGTTTTCCACATTTTTAAAGGGCACTCAATAAATAAGTGACTCAACAGAATGAAACACTTTATAACTAGCTATGTTTAACAAGCCAAGTAAGCAAACTATAAAAAAAACTGATGTTGAGACTAAATTAATTTGTAATTTAAATTAGATAAAATGGTTGTATCAGCTTTATAATTAAGTTGGTCTGTGCTTTCAGCAAACATAATATAATACGTTCTACACACTCAATAACGTTTTTTTTTTTTTTTTACTTGAGGGTCCGAGTTTTGAGCTGAACATTAATATTAATGCAGAATTTTCTTAGTTTGTCTAACTTGTGTTTCAGCTTGTTTAGCAAGCAAACTATTCTATCAACACCTAATCAAGCATGCACTCATTGACGTGGAGGAAACATTACAGAAGAGAACCCTAAACGCTCTACATGAGACATTCAACTTTTACAAAAACACTACATAGTGCTAAAACACCAATTAATTCTGAATAACAAATATTATGTCCTCATGATTTGACCAAACACACAAATCTTTCAAGTGCTTCATCAGTGTTTAAATAGTTGGATCCTCATCAACAATTTGACATTGTAAGTTGTTCAATAGGTTACACTTTATTTAGACGTTCTAATAAGCTTAAATACCCCTGTAGTCAATAATTATAATTATCCCTTAAAACTAATCTTTGATCACCAAAATGATATATTTAAAAGTTTTTTTCCTTAAAAAAAAATGTCTTCATGTCTTAAATTAGCTTGAATGTAACTCTACACCCTTCGATTACTTATAGTTACTTATAGTCAGTAAAATGTCTGTTGGTGGACCAATAGTTTAAGTACCTCATCTTAAATGGCTTAAAAATGTAAAAAAAATTAAGTAATGTCAACTTTTCCTACATTTAATATTTCAATCAACCTATAAAATAGTGCATACGTTTTTAGTGTAGAAACCTTGTTGTATTTCTCATCCCACACCATTTGTGCTATTCTTCTTATGCCAGGTTTAGAATACACAATATTTTTTGCTGTTCACGGTGTCAGATTATGCGACTATGGCCCTGTTTACACTTGTTATTAAGATGTGTTTTGGAGGATCGGATCACAAGACGAGGGAGACACATTCCCGTTCACACCTGGTGTTTTAATCCGGTGTCTGATCCGAATGTATTCAACATGAGCGTTTACACTACGAAAGCAATGCGTATTCGACAAGCTCTGGAAGTGGTTAAAAGTGGACAAGCTCAAAACTTATAAATATATATTTATATGCCTTGTGATCCGAAAACGCATCTTAATACTAGGTGTACCTTGACTCCTAAATTCTTGTCATGTCATGGACAAGAAACATGTCAGATTGCTTCCCGACCAATCATCTCTTGCCGTCTTTAACGACGTGCGTGATGTCATCGAGAAGGCGGAACTAGTGACTGACTTCTGGAAACAAAAGCGTGAAGACTGTCTTGGCTGTCTGGCTATCTGTCTTGTCATCAGAAAAGCCCAAAATAAGAAAGAAAACCCCAAGTTTCTAAATTGCATGAAGAGGACAGTATGTGCTTTCAATCTTCCAAAGAGAACTTAAAGGGATGGTTCGGAGTAAAATCAACCCAGGGTCCTTTGCACCATGACCTCGAGCCAAACACCCCCCCAGAAGCCTTTTCCCCCTTGGTCGAACATTATTAAAGTTAGAGCTTATTTAGAGATATCAGCCGAATGGCTTAGAGCAGGCGCTAATGGATCCAAGGCTGTATCTCGTAAATTACCCCACTAATAATGCCCAGAATGGTACCAAACTTCTACAGTAGTGCAAATAGGTTCTGTACTCATAAAACAAGGCACTGGAAAGTTTGTAAGTACATCAGGAGTTTGTTTAAACTAGATGTACCGCATGGCAGTACAAAATATGACCGCCGCTCAGGCCTGCACTGGCTTTCCACAAAAATAAATGACGTGGAGCAATTTGGCTGTATTGCGTGTTTATGTATATACCTAAAAAAAGTAGTAGTAGTAGTAGCATGTCTGTCTGTGTGTGTGTGTATGTGTGTGTGTTTGTGTATGTGTGTGTCTGTGTGTGTGTGTGTGTGTGTCTGTGCGTGTATGTATGCGTGCGTACATGTGTGTGCGCGTGTGTGTTTGTGTGTGTGTGTCTGTGCATGTGGATTTGAATGTGTGTGTATGGGTGTGTGTCTGTGCGTGTGGATGTCAGTGTGTGTGCATGCTTGCGTTTGTTTGTATTCCTGCATGTGTGTGTGTGACAGTATCATCCTAAACCAGCAACCCTTCCCTCAACAGCACCATCTACAGGCCGATGAGTGTACAGTCATTAAATGTGCACATAAATGAATTTATTTTATACCCCCCCATGGATGAAATTCTACGAAACTTAGCAGAGGATACCCCCAGAGGATGTCAAGTTAATCATACACATGAAATATGGTGCAGTTCTGAACATCTCCACTGAAGATAGGGGCGATTAAAGCAGAATAATATTGCATTTTCATTTTTTATGGGAGGGGCGCAAATCACAAATGAGTGATTATGGGCTAGGTTGATGTGGGCCCTTAAGACCAACATACCATAAAAATGTCTTCTTCCTCGGTTCCACGGTTCAGGTAGTTATTTAGGAAAAACTGCATTTTTTGGGTTTGGGGGGGCCCAGCGCGGGGGGGGAGTGGCCCCCGGGGACCAAACGAAATTTGTCCGTAAAAGTCTAGTGGGGCTACATGCCCACCAAATTTCATGTTCCCCGGTGTTTCGGTGTCCCTGGTATCGTTGACGAAAAATTCAGTAGATGACAAAAAAAAAAAAAAAAAAAAAAACTTTGACAATCCCTATATGACCGCTTTCGCTAGCTACGCTAGCGGCGGTCATAATAACACTTGCCTGATGGCTTATGCTACCGCTAACCCGGACGTCGATTTGGGAAACGTGTAACGTGTAACGTGTAACGACGAATTATAATTTTTTCCGAAGTGTTGACAACTTAGTGTTAACTAATAATTGTTGCAAACTGGCACTACCAACACAATATTAGTGCGTTCCTGGAACTGGGCGTCGTTGCACTACATCCTTATGCATCGCTTTCTGCCAGGACTTTTACGGGCTTTTCCCAAATAACGGAAGTGACGTCAACGTCCGGGTTAGCGGTAGCATTAGCCGTCAGGCAAGTGTTATTTAAATAAACTCCTGATGTACTTACAAACTTTCCAGTGCCTTGTTACAGAACCTATTTGTACCACTGTAGAAGTTTGGTACCATTCCGGGCATTATTAGTGGGGTAATTTACGAGATACAGCCTTGGATCCATTAGCGCCTGCTCTAAGCCATTTGGCTGATATCTCTAAATAAGCTCTAACTTTAATAATGTTCAACCAAGGGGAAAAAGGCTTCTGGGGGGGGGGGGGGGGGGTTTGGTTCGAGGTCATGGTGCAATGGACCCTAGGTTGATTTTACTCCGAACCATCCCTTTAAGGTAAAATATCCACAAACCTTTCCTCCATTGCATAACTCCACCTAAGCACCAAATCGGGCTGATATTGTGTAGTCTGAACCTGGCATTAGAGCTCTGTCTGATGGACAACAAAGCAGATGAAAACACAAGCTTCGTCTGCAACACAAAGTCACAATTCATCTCACAACAGAATATCAAAGCAGAACCTGTGTGTGAACCTTTGGTTCTTCATATTACTGAGATTTAGAGAGTCTGCTATGACATAAAAATAGAGAAACGCACTCTAGACGGGCCTTTGGATCCGTAGCCCAATTACCCTGAGGGATCTTACGAATGTGGACTGTATCGAGTATAAAGAACGTCACATCTGAAGAGACTGAAACACTGGAGACCATTAGGGTTTGATCGTTGAAAGGACAGACGCAGAGACATAATAGAGCCGTCATATACTATAACACACCGTAGAGTAAAGAAGCTTTCAGAATATAAATACTAGCCTCCTGCTCACTAAATCCTGCCTACTATTTAAAAACTAAAATAAATAGTGTGTAAAACAGCATGCATTATGTAACGATAAATATTTCAAGCATGTGCCCGTAGCTCAACTTCATGGTCATGGGTTAAATTCTCAGGGAATGCAAGCACTGATAAAATGCATTGACTGAAAGTGTAATGTACAAATGTAGTAGCATGCTATTTTGCTATGATTTGACGAATGCTAGCAGGGAAAGAGTTAAATAGCTACTAATGTGCCTGTATAGCGTAATGACTTTAGTAGAAAAGGGTAAGTCATTTCAGAGGTGGAGCAAGTTATTATGTTTTGACAAAAATGACAATAACAAAGCCAAATGGGTCAATATTGGCGGTCTTAATTAAGTAATGAAGGTTTTTAAGAAAAAAAATCACAGTAGACAATTGCTCGCCATTACACTGGAAATAAAGGGTCAAGTCAAGCTTGTTTAATTTTAAATATAATATTAAATGCAAAGTGGGTCAACTAGGCATGCATACAGAAACCGAGCATATTATGCACAGAATTCATAATGTATACAGCAGATCAGTGAGTTGTATGATAACAGCATGAACGGTTAGTGGCTAGATCCACTGATTGTTCTGGTAGTGACACGTCCATGTGGCGTTTTTCCAAGAGGAGCTTTCGAAATGGATGTGACATTGCATCCCTGAGGGCCAAACATGGCTGGACTCAGAGGTCACGATCATGACAACTAGAGCACATATGCTCCACATCTTCAGGCTCGCATCTCATTCAGCTTCTAACTACCATCTGAGACCGTCATGAAACTCCACAGTTACAGCCTGCCTTTTTACACGCCAATTCAGACACATTATGATGAGTCTCTATTACAGAGATAGCTCTGAGATTTCCCACGGCTTTGTTTTTATGGACTCTTTGCTTCTTTTTTCCCTCGATGGGCCTGTCCTCTCAAACGCGATCTCCTGAAGCTCAAGCACACTTCAATCTTTTGCAGCTTTCCGGAATAATAAAGGTTTACAATTGGCAACTGTAGATCCTGAAGAAATGTGCAAGTGGCTTATAGCAGGGAGGCTTAAGAGTGAATTTGCATATTATAGGTTGACAAATAATTGATTGGGTTTTTGTGATGTATGGTGTGTTAATGAAGTGTTATGTATGTTATATGAGGAACAGTTTGTTTTACATTTTTGAACGTTTTTAAAGGAGGTTTTATAATAATAAGAATACAAATGTATTTATAGTAGTGGCTATATTGTTCATAATTGTGAAGTAAATTTTTTTTAAATAAAGGTATTGTATATTCAAGTTATTTTAAGGCATGGAGAAATTACTTTAACAGTTAAAAAATATTTTTAAATATGCCATTTTAATTATCAAAGATGAGTTTTATAGGATAAACGTATTGACTGCAGGTGTATTTTAAATAAGGTAGTTATTAAATAAGTAAAATAAGTAAATTAAGGATATTAAATTTTTTAGAACAATTAAGAATTTTTCATCAGACGTAATTGTCATAACACTTAAGCACATTTAAACCCAATGACTTTGACTTATGCTTAAATCAATCAATAAATAAACTTGCTGCAGTGTGATGATGAGAATTTGATATGGATATGTAAATTGTCATAAAAAAAAAAGTAAATAAATAAGAAAATTAAAATGAACTACTAGACAAAATATTGATGAAATGGAGAGCAAATGGAGACGCTAAAGCAATCAAAAGTCATAAATCTCATTATGAACTCGTTCACTCCTGCTGCATGACAACAGCTGACTGATTCTTATTTCTCTCCAAAGGAATTGTAGGAGAAACATCTGAGACTAGGCTGACACTTAAATGAAGCATGTGACTGTCCCTGGACTCTCTCTCTCTCTCTCTCTCTCTCTCTCTCTCTCTCTCTCTCTCTCTCTCTCTCTCTCTCTCTCTCTCTCTCTCTCTCTCTCTCTCTCATCGACGATGCGTAGCACACGTTTTATTCCAGCAAGTGAAGCAGCTGGTCTTTGCTGTCTACCTCCACGACCTGTTAAAACTACCTTCTCTCCTCATGTAAAAAACATCAGTGTGTTTCACAGCTGAATATATGAAGCTCAGAACAGAAGACATGCTCCACTACTCCTTCATCTTAACCTCTGCACAGAGATGAACCCTGCAACACAAACAGGTCCTTTGGAGAGGAAAAGTTTGGCCATCATTTAAAATTCACTTACTCAGCCTTGTGTTGTGAGATATTAAGTATAAAATATATGTGTATGTGAAAATGTTGGGGTTGGTAAGATTTGTTTTTGAAATAAGTCTCTTCTCACCAAGGCTACATGATTAAAAAATACAGTAAAAACAGTAATACTGTGAAAATGTATTACAATTTAAAATAAATGTTCTGTGGTGCATAGCTGAATTTTCGGTGTCAAATTATCCTACAGAAATCATTTGACTTAGTGTTGAAAACAGTTGTGCTGCATAATATTTTTTGGGGGGGAGAGAGATTTTGATGAATAGAATTGGAATTTTTGTCAATTGAATGGGTCTTCTCTGAATAAATTTTCTTTCTTTCTTTCTTTCTTTCTTTCTTTCTTTCTTTCTTTCTTTCTTTCTTTCTTTCTTTCTTTCTTTCTTTCTTTCTTTCTTTCTTTCTTTCTATCAATCAATCAATCAATTAACCAATCATCCAACCAACCTACCAATCAACCAACCAACCAACCAACCAATCAATCAATCAATCAATCAATCAATCAATCAATCAATCAACCAACCAATCATCCAATCATCCAATCATCCAATCAACCAATCAACCAACCAATCAATCAACCAATCAATCATCCAATCAATCAATCATCCAATCATCCAATCATCCAATCAACCAATCAACGAACCAATCAACCAACCAATCAATCAACCAACCAATCAATCAATCAATCAATCAATCAATCAATCAATCAATCAATCAATCAATCAATCAATCAATCAATCAATCAATCAATCAATCAATCAATCATGACCCCAAACATTTGAACTGTAGTGTCAAGGATAGGACAGGATATAAATATATATATATACACACACATATATGAAAAAAAAAAAATTCCTGAATATGTACGGCCAATCATAAATGTAGTTTGAAGTTACTGAAACCGTACTTTTATGGTTCCTTTTTGTCATTTTTTTTGTCAGCTTACCAGTAAAACTTTCATTTTGTGAACCACAGCGGCTCAAACACTCTCCAGATAATCAGCTTTTGTGTTCCACAGAAGATTTGGAACAACATGAGGGTGGGTAAAAGATTTTTGATTGTGATTTTTCCATTTTGGGGTGACCTTTCCCTTCCTTTCCCAAAGTGAGCATCTTTTATACCAACGAGCTCCTGTTAATCCACTCATGTCTCGGTGCCCCGGCCATCTGAACCCAACATCGTTATCGTTACGCCGAAAACCAGTTAATCTCTACAGGACACACGGCGTGTTTACTTCAATCCTGCAGCACTGATCTCTATTTGTCAGGACGCATTTGAACAAATGCCATTCTTGGTTTGGCTATGGTTATTTGCGAAGACAACACAGTGTGACCAAGAACAAGAAAAAGTGACCTGCGATAGCTCTGCTGGCATTTGCTTTAGTTTAATAAGGTCAAACAGTGAGCGCTTGATATCGGCAGAATATCCTCGCGTCCCCGTCGAGCGCCGGCGTGTGAATTATTCCTTTCCTCCCGCTGATATCCAGGGAGGAATATGACAGCTCTCGGCTGCATGTCTCCGAAGCACCCAAGTGCAGATTCTGTAAAATCCCTCAAGCAAACTTGAACAAGGGAGATCGATGCACCATTCTGATTGCTTTTGCTCTACTGAGAGAATGAGAAAGCGGGCAGACTCGAGACAGCTTGGTCTCATGTCTCCTGCACACTGGGGGAAAGAGCTCTGAGCAGAGACCGTATGCACTAATTCACTTATAGGTCAGACGCTTCAGGCGCTTCAGGCTAACTGTGATCCTGACGGGACAGTATTGTGACGGTAAAGGCCCCAATGCTGTCACATCAGGTATACTAATGCTCAATGGCATGAAAGTGAACATTTGGTGAATCCCAAACAGTATACCTGCACGGCGACACTGTGGCGTGAAGCATAAAAAGTTCATTTCTGTTAGGACCACTACCGTCATGCGCATCCATGCAGCCTAGCAGCAATACCCCCCCTTGGGGTAAACAGAACAAAACCAACATGAATGTTTGCAAATATATTTAATTCAAGATTTTAAAGTACAACATAATTCGAGAATTGATTCTGATTCAAGGGGAATCAGAATGCCAGATCCTGACTGGACGAGAGGAGCTGGGGAGGGAGTGAAAGTGAAAGTGAAAGTGAAAGTGAAAGTGACACGTGACGGCCAAGTATGGTAACCCATACTTGGAATTTGACCTCTGCATTTAACCCATCCAAGTTAATGCACACACATTAGGAGCAGAGTAGTGAGTAGTTAACACAAACACACTGCAAACGTGGATACACACACCCAGAGCAGCGGGCAGCCTTTGTGTGGCGCCCGGGGAGCGATTAGGGGTTAGGTGCCTTGCTCAAGGGCACCTCAGTCATTTCCCACCGGTTCTGGAATCGAACCAGCAACCTTTGGGTTACCAGTCCAACTCCCTAACCACTAGTCCTTGACTGCCCCTAAATATATTTTAGGGGAGGAGGGTAATCGCTCCTGAGAAACGCGACAGCTGCTGATAATACTGAAGGAGCTTATATATGTATACGGCGATAGGCGTCGTATTCCTATAGGTAGATGTGGATCAGCTGATGCGAGCTTGACTAACGTGACCTGCCAGAACTAACGCTACGCTTGATGTTTAGGGATGTACCAATTTAAAAACATGAAATTTCTGATCACAGAATGTAAAAAAAATTCACGTTCTAACAAAAGATAAGAGCATGTACTCTAACCTTGTACTTCAAATTGAGAATTTGCTCCCAAGTTTGATTTTGTGTCATTTTTTATATTCATGTTTATATTACTTACAAAAAATATATAAAAAAAAGCAAAGTAATTTAATTTAAAGACTATGGAAATGCAATTGAAAATTATGCTGAGATCAGTGAGAATTGTGCGAGGATTGAATCTGCTCAACTTGATGATGTTCTCCTTTATTCATATCTGATCTGTAATAAATGTAGCCTAACATTCATGTAATTTTCCATTTGTTCATTCAAAGTGAGAATTTCAGTATTCATCCAACCCTAGAACGAAACACAAATGATTAAGTTTAATGCTTAAAGGAATAGTTAACTCAAAAATGAAAATTCTATCATCATGTGCTTTCAAATATTTACGTCATACAACAGGTTTGTAACAACATGAGGGTAAAATGTGTGTGTGTACTATCCCTTTAAGAATAAGGGTTTGTTCAGATCCATAGTATGAGTGATAGTAACTGATGCATAAGCAAACATCACTAACGATGCTCTACAACAGAGCAATCAACCAAAACAACCACAAAACAGGACGGAAATCACTCAAAAAACCACTTTCTTTTCATGTCAGACCTTTATATATAGAATGAGACTGGATTCCCTCACTATATTTATTTTCACCTGCTGCTTTCTCAGCGGTTAGCACCTGGGTTGTAACAGTGGATAAATGTCAAGAGCCATGTACGCAGAGTGACAAGACGCAATTTCTGTGTTGTCAGTATGCCAAGTGTTTGTTCTGCCAAAGTGTGTGTTTGCCGTTCTCTAAAACGAACTTGATGTTCTGCAGCTGCTGGCGTTACAGCGTTGCTGCTGGCAACACACACACACACACATGCACACACACACACACACACACACACACAACAACGCATGCACGCACACACACACACACACACATTCTTGCACTGTACATCTATCTTTATGAGGACATTCATTGACATAGTGCAATCTCTAGCCACTTACCCTAACCTTACCCATCACAACTAAGTGCCTAACCCGACCCCTGACCCTAAACCGACCCTTAACCTCATTATAACCTTATCTCTAAAACCAAGTCTTGACCCTCAAACAGGCCTTTAAAGGGGTCTCAGAAAGTGAGGACCGGACAAAACGTCCTCACTTTACTCTCTTTGTCCTCTCTCCAATGGTCTCAAACTCAAACTGGTCCTCACGAAGATAGTTGTACAAGTACACACACACACACACACACACACACACACACACACTCACGAAATACAGACACGCGTCCACATTATGCAAACTACATGTTCTGAACGTTAATCAATAATTCAAATGATTCTCTAAATTATAGAAACAATCCTCAAGCCAGGACGGTGTCTGATGTTTCTTATGCCTGACTTCCCATTAAAACTGCATTATAAGTTTGGCATTTGAAGGATGAAACGTCTGCCTTTATACGAATTACCCTCCCTTTAATTGCATTATTATATCTCTGATTTCACCAGCTACAGCAATTTGTAACATTCGACACAGTCTCCTATACAAAAAAGACCTGCGTGGAGCTAGAGTCACAATAAAGTCAAAACTGCAGAGCATTAAACAGGTCCATATTATGGTTTTTATATATATATTTTTTATTTCTTTAGTGTGTAATGTTGCTGTTTGAGCATGAAAAAGAGTTCTTCTCTATATCAGTGTCAGTGTTTCTGAACTCCTGAAACGCCTCCATTGTAGTCTTGAGTTTTCTTACGGGAACAAACACGCCACAATATTCCTTATTTAAATAATTAATACGCAGAATAAAGGGGCGGGGCCTGGTTGAGTTAGTTAGTAGTGTGTTGAAACTGGAGGTTATGGTAAGGGGCGGGACATTTCCCAAACACACTCGAAGCGCTTGACCAATCACAACACACTGCTCCAGCCGACCAATCAGAGCACAGTGTGCTTTTCAGAAGGAGGGGCTTCATAGAGACAGGAACTAAACAGAGTGTTACTGACTGACTGGGAAGAGAGGAGCCGCAACAATGTGAAATATTGGAAAAATAATGAACATTCAAGCAGGAAAACCTGTTTTAGTAGAGCCAAAACAACAACAACAACAAAACACCAGGACTTTGTAAGGAGGCATAATAGGGCATTAAAGGTCCTCTTTAAAATGTTAAGAAAACTGGGATAAAAAAGTTCTCCAGAAAAGTTCGATCGGACAGCTGGAGTAGCCTGACAGTTTGCGGATAAACCTGGATGTTTTCATCACCCACTGCACGGCACAGTTTCTAAACAAAGCCATGATGGATCAAATCAGGACGCTCACCATGACTAGATGCGGAGGAGGACGCTTTGCAGACCGACTCTAGTAATTCCTCTCTGGAAGGTGCAGAAAAAGACACGAGTGCCTCTTTCTTGCTTAAATGTATTTAAATGCTTAAAACCTTCGCTGAAGTCATTGGACTGTTTTTATGCTAAATTGAAAAAGTGTAATGGGAAGAAAAGGTATGAAAACAGGGGACGAAGGCGATTACACCAAAAAACACAATATGCAAAATAATGTCCCGGAGCCTCGGTAACTTATCAAAAATATGGGAACTAAATCAGAGTTTTAGAGTTACCTTCCAGGAAAACATTACTGCTGTATTAAAGGTACTAAACACAAACAGCTTTAATTCACACCCACAGGGTGTCATGACTAAGCAGAGTTTAATTACTTTATAAAGCTTTAACAGCGCCATTGTACAGACTGAAAGAAAGAAAAGAACCTTGAATCCAACAAAGAAGCCGTTTGATCTGTAACAAAGCTCTGCTAGCATCACTGCTCAGTCTACAGGACCACAGCAAAGGAAGTTATATTTTAAATTATATTTTTCAAGTTTTCAAAGTGGTTTCCAGGATGTTGCTATGCAGTTGCTAAGGTGTTGCTAGGTGGTTGCTATGGCATTGCTAAGGTGGTGTTGAACTGTAAGCACCACCATTGAATCTAAACACGACAGCAAAATATATTGTAGTGAGTTTATCGTAAAAAGACTAAACATTTTGTGTTGTCTTTGCTGGCTGCGAAAAACAACAACAACAAAAAACAGTGTAACCTGAGTCATGAATGAATTACTGTTGAACCGGTTCTCTTATGAACTAATGAACTAATGACTAATGAACAAAAAGACTTACCAATTTGAATCAGTCTAACCAATTTGGTTAGATAAATGCTCAAATACTCAAATGAATAAATGGATGGATGAATGGATGGATGATGGATGGGTGAACAGATGATAGAATGATGGATGGATGGATGGATGGATGGATGGATGGATGGATGGATGATGGATGGATGAACAGATGATAGAATGATGGATGGATGGATGGATGGATGGATGAACAGATGATAGAATGATGGATGGATGGATGGATGGATGGATGGATGGATGGATGGATGGATGGATGGATGATGGATGGATGAACAGATAATAGAATGATGGATGGATGGATGGATGGATGGATGGATGAACAGATGATAGAATGATGGATGGATGGATGGATGGATGGATGGATGGATGGATGGATGGATGATGGATGGATGAAAAGATGATAGAATGATGGATGGATGGATGGATGGATGGATGATGGATGGATGAACAGATGATAGAATGATGGATGGATGGATGGATGATGGATGGATGATGGATGGATGAAAAGATGATAGAATGATGGATGGATGGATGGATGGATGGATGGATGGATGGATGAATGGATGATGGATGGATGAACAGATGATAGAATGATGGATGGATGGATGAATGATGGATGGATGAACAGATGATAGAATGATGGATGGATGGATGGATGGATGATGGATGGATGAACAGATGATAGAATGATGGATGGATGGATGAACAGATGATAGAACAGTAAAACAATGGATGATGGATGGATGGATTGATGGATGGATGGACAGATGATAGAATGATAGAACAATGGATGGATAGACAGATGATAGTGTGATAAAACAATGAATGGATGGATAGCCAGATGATAGAATGATAGATTATAGACAGATGATAGAACGCTGGATGGATGGATGGATGGATGATGGATGGATGAACAGATGATAGAATGATGGATGGATGGATGATGGATGAACAGATGATAGAACAGTAAAACAATGGATGATGGATGGATGGATTGATGGATGGATAGACAGATGATAGTGTGATAGAACAATGAATGGATGGATAGATGATAGAATGATAGATGATAGACAGATGATAGAACGCTGGATGGATGGATGGATGGATGGATGGATGATAGAATGAATGATGGATGGATATAAATATTTTGCTTTTCAGAAAATGTATATTTTCACTAGAAAACAAAGTCAAAAGTGCCGATCATGAAAATTATATTTCGCTGCGTATGAACATACGCATTAAATGCAGAATATCCTGATGTAGTTGCGTGTGTTATCCAGGTGAGATTACACCAGTTTAACACAGGATGTCGGAATCATAGTTATAGATTTTAAATATACCTCGTCTTTATTGCTTTCATCAAAGCGTGCTTTTATATGTGTGTGTCCATGATATGTTCAGTTTAAAAAGAGCCCAGCAAAGAGATCTAAAGATCTCATTGAGTTTTCCACAGAGAGGCGGGAGCACATATACGCTCCAGCAACAAGCAATCAATGGACAATTTACTGTATATCTCCTCCACAGACTGGTGTGGAGCAAAGAGGAAAAAGACCAGCAAATCAACACACTCACATTCACAAAGAAAAACCAGCAGAGAAATAAACACATACACTCACACAATCCATCTTCTTATGCTTCCCCATAAAACAGCATGATTATTCCCTGGACGCCGTGATAAAACGGGCCGCTTCATTAGGCATTTTCTGAACGCAAGCCGTGCTGATGTTTTGTGAAGGCCAGACAGCTGCGGCTTTTATTAGTGGATCTTGCTGCTTTTACGCCACTTTCTGATGCATGCACAGAGAGACAGTCTTCGGTGGATGAAGAAATCATTTAAAGTCCCCTTGTAAAGTCAAGCCCGAAGGAGTAATCTGTGCTCCTCTGGCTTGTAAAGCCTCTGGGCTACAAGTAACAACAAGTGACCCCTAACATGACCCTCAAGAGTCACCGCCACACATGGACATAAAACCATGAATTATTCTTTCCAGAAAACTCTGAGGCTTTCATTTCTGTTTATGAGTTTATCTGAATGAGATGGACTAGTGGCCAACCAGACAAAAATACACTGACAACTCGTAAATACGAACCTCCCATAAATAAATAAATAAAGTCATTATGTCTTGAATTAAATATACATTATATAAAGACACCATGCTGTAAAATGCATGTCTTTTGTAACTGGAAAACAAGACAAAAATACCATAATATAATACTACTGTATATGTATGTAATTTACCATAAATGATAGTATTAATTAGACATCTAATGTGCATCATTGGCTCTTTATTGGTTTGACAAAAATACTCAATTTTATAAATCACGCCACAGCTAAATATGATATATTCAAGATATATTCTCCTAATATGCTTTAATTACATTTAAATTACCTGTATATAAAAACATTATACTATAAAATTTGTCATTAAACATCTTAATTTCTTATGCAGTTTTGCTTTTCAGTAAAAAAATAAAATAAAAAATAAATAAAAATAATCTACTGGAAGACCAACTAACATATTGATCAAGATGTCAAGATAAATTACACACATATAGTATTCATTAGACTAAACTAATGTGTATCCTTTGCTCTGCTTGGATAAGGGAGGGGGGGGGGGGGGGGGGGGGGGGGGGGGGGGGTACCACATTATTCCCATTAAATCACACCACAGCAGCTGAACTCGTGAATATGAACTTCCGTAATGTTACGATTCCCGTCTTGTGTTTAAGGACTCTTATTTTGAAGTGTATTCTTATTCCTATAGGAATAAGAATACACTTCAAAATAAGAGTCCTAAAAAATCGGGAACTCTAAAAAAATGCTGGGTTGTTTTAACCCAATGTTTGGTCAAATATGGACTAACCCAACGTTGGGTTAAAAATGAAATTTAAAAATGGACAAACCCAGCCGTTGGGTTACATTTTTAATGTAACCAATGCAATTTGTCAATTTTTTTATTGCATTTTTTAACCCAACGTTGGGTTAGTCCATATTTGACCCAACACTGGGTTAAAACAACCCAGCATTTTTTAGAGTGTATTGCTGCTGCTGATTGTCTTCCTGTGATTAGTTCCTGTTTTCCTTGATTCTATTGCTCCCGTGTTCGTTTACATAGTTACCCTCATTAGTAACCATAGTAGCTACTCATTACCTACACTTGATGAATGACATGATAAATGACATTGATATAGTATGTGCATTCATTAAATTTTTATGCTTTGAAAAACACCTCTATTTTGATATTACTGCAAAATAGACCAACTTAACCCAGATTTTTTCCTGCAGATCTGGTTTTATTGTGTAGTGTTGTGCTGGAATAGCCATGTTGACCAGAATAGCAATGCAACTCACCTACAAATCTGATATTAAATCAGCACCTAATTTGCTGATCTTTTCATTTTTCGGATTATTTCTCTCGGATGCAATAATTGTCTCCTTTGAAGGCATTCTGCTTCAAGCAAACATATGCAACAAGACGTCCTGAGGCTATAAGGATAACGTTTACTTCATAGAACGATCACTTAAAAGTCTTCCTTCCGAGATAACACCGGCGTTTATAGCATAAGCACAAGTCGTGCTTTGAAGAAGCCAGTTCGCTCATCTTTATTCCCATCAGTGTGTTCAGTGGAGGTCTGGATGCCTGAACTGTTACTCCACTGATGATTACAGTAATTCAATTTCCTGGAAGGCAGCTATTCATTCAGACGCGCAGACACGTTTGGGAAAGCCGTGATGAACGGAAAATGTGCGGAGGAATAAGACATCCTCTCATGAATTTCTCAAAGTCGTAGCGATGAGAATGACCTCGAGGTCCTGAGAGAGAGAGAACGCCTGACTCTGAGCCGAGAACAGAACGGTTGCTCAAACGGACACTGTGTCCTCCTTATATATTACAATGGCAGAGATATGCCTTGCATAAAATACTGACTGTTATTAAAATGAAAGCTTTCAGATATCTAACTTGAACAAAAACATAAAAAAAAAAATATATATATATATATACTTTAAATTATTTTTTTCAAAATATTAATATAAATACAATAACAAGTATTTTTTTTATAATATTAAATAAGTAGTGTAATTTAAGAATTATATATTTATTGTATATATTATATATACACATTGCATTATATATATATTATAATATATTATATCATATATTATGATTTTAAATTAAATAAAAATAAAAAAATGGCAAAATATTAAGTAATATAATTTAAAAATGTATATTTTCTAAATATAAATATATAAATACTTATATTCATTATTATTATTAATTATATTATATATTACAATTATATTATAATAAAAATAAATATATATATCATAAAAATTCAATAAAAAATGTAAATATTAAGATATAATATAATATCATATATATTAATAAAAAAATTCAGGTCAAAACAACCACCTATTTCAGGCCAGTACTTGACTTTTACCGCATTAACCTTGCAGTTTTGATGTCAGCTTGATTTAACTGGATTTGATCCACAGCGCTCAACTACACTTCAACACACAAACACACAACCATGGTAATACCTTATGGAAACCAATAACCAATTTCCATTAAGGGTTTAATCTCTCGTTCGACAAAACCTGCCCGAAAGGAAAACACAACATCCTGTTCCTGCACTTTCCCATAAGCTGTTTTATCTTTCTCCACAAGAAGCTGAAGGAAAGGGATTTCTAACATTCTCTGGCACTGGTAGAATGCAAATGGAGCTCTGCTCATGAATATGGACGACGGCACCAGCGAGACCTCTTTTGAATACATTCTTTCTTTTAACCTGATGGACAAACAGGCCGTGTGAGAACACACTTCCTCTCGTGATCATGCATTGGGAGTCCTTCAGTGATGCACTTCAACTCAAACGTATCGAAAATACGTATGTGTGCAGCCGTGAGAATTAAACACAAGCTTCCTTTCAAGTACATGTTTATATCAGTTCTTCTCAAAGTCTCACGCCCTCTCTCTCTCTCTCTCTCTCTCTCTCTCTCTCTCTCTCTCTCTCTCTCTCTCTCTCTCTCTCTCTCTCTCTCTCTCTCTCTCGCTCTCTCTCTCGCTCTCTCTCTCATTATCTGTGTCTCATTCAGTCCTTCATAATCTCACCCTCGACAGTTCCCTGGTTTCTACACTGAACTTTCTCAAGACAACATAATAATAAATTAAATTTTGCATTAAAAGAATCAAGCCCATTGTTAGGACAAATTAAGATTTATATACATATATATATTCCAAAAAAAGTCATGCTCTGGTAAATCATAATTATGACATTTAAAGTCGAAATTAGGACATACTTCGAGATAATTGAGATTATGACTTTAAAAGTCATTATTATGACATTAATAGTCAAAAGTATGATATACAAAGTGATAATTATGAGATTATTATGACTTTATTATGTCATTATTATGACAAAATGTCGAAATTATAAGTTGCACTTATGATTTAAAAAGTCAAAAATATGACACACTAAGTGATAATTATGAGATTATGACTTTAAAAGTCATTATTATGACATTAATAGTCAAAAGTATCATATACAAAATGATAATTATGAGATTATGACTTTAAAAGTCATTATTATGACATACATTTTTTTAGTGTGTGATAATTATGACTATTTAAGCCATAATATTGACTTTTCATTTTATTAAGATTTACCAAAGCATGATTTTTGTTTTCTTATGTGGTGGAAACAGGCTTCCATATATGAATGATACATTTATCTAACATTTATATCTAAATTGTAGATTTTAGTATTGTCCTTGAAAACAGTATGGATTTCTGTTGCCATATTTCCCCCAAAAGTGAACTAAAAGGCAACTAAACGCAGGGAACTAATTTCTTCATGACACTGACCCAGAACTCTGTTCTTTCTCTTCATCCAGCAGAGAGCGAGCGCAGATGATCCAGCTTTCTAGCAAGATGGGAAATTAAATTTTAATCAGTGACATTTAGAATTTATGACATCATGAATGGAATTTTCACACACAGACGATAAATCTGAAATGTCAGCAAGGAAAGTGACTTTATGTGCTTGTTTATGTGGGACTATCCGACTCATAAAGACACACAGGAGAGACGGATATGAGCGCCAGCGCTAAGGGCGTCTTAAGTATTATATTATAAAACGGATAGTTCCCGTCCTTGATTCTGATTGGCTGAGCCGCGTTCGAAGCCGTTGTAAAAGCCACAAACACACACCATAGCTGTGTCTGAAACCGCTCACTCGTTCACTCATTCACTAATCCCTACATAGTGAATGGCAGTTGAGTGCACTACATCAGCAAAGAGTGAACGAAAATGAGTGAGCGAATTCGGACGCTGACATAATTATCACGCGCCAGAGAGCTCGGACAATTTCGTCATAAACATTACCTACCCATCTTTAATATTTCCTTTTTTGGCGGTATGAATTTTATGTAACAATTGTATGAATCTATTTTTCACGTTTATTACGTTATTTGATAAAAAAAATAGATAACAAAAACACTTGCTTGTCATATTTATTTACTTTTTACATTTATATGTGAAAATAAAAGAGAACAAAACACTACACAACACATTTGATTTAATTGAGTAAAAAAACCTCTGTTATTTAAACATTACTTTCGGGGGGTTTCCAGTCAGTGTCCTTCAGCTTACTCCTGAGGTAAACCAGGCATAAAATGTACTCCATCCTGTTCGTTTTCATTCTGAAATGAACGGCTTTGGAGAAGGAGAAGAAAACTGCTTTTTTTTAAAGTTGCCGCCTCCGTTGTTGCCGTCCGCCATATTTATTTTTCATCGCCTTATCGTGTTGGATTGTGGGAAATAGTGTCTCAGCAAGTGTACATCGGATGTACACTCGAATTCAGAGAGGATTGTGGGTAAAAGTAGTGAACGAATGTAGGGAATGATCAGAATTCGGACACCACTAGAAAATGGCCGACACCCTAAATAGTGCACTATATAGTGGATAGGGAGCGATTTCAGACACAGCTCATGTGACCGCATTACATTAGTGTTACTGCGCAACTGCTGTTTGTGATTCTGTGTTGCTGCATGTGTTGCTTAGCAACCTCTTTGGAACTACATTGCTTGGCG
>NC_140212.1:2395312-2545312 GCF_951802725.1 Rutilus rutilus
GCGGCGAAGGGGGCTCTGAGCTGGGCGGAACCAGCGGCGAAGAGGGCTCTGAGCTGGGCGGGACCAGCGGCGAAGGGGGCTCTGAGCTGGGCGGGACCAGCGGCGAAGGGGGCTCTGAGCTGGGCGGGACCAGCGGCGAAGGGGGCTCTGAGCTGGGCGGGACCAGCGGCGAAGGGGGCTCTGAGCTGGGCGGGACCAGCGGCGAAGGGGGCTCTGAGCTGGGCGGGACCAGCGGCGAAGGGGGCTCTGAGCTGGGCGGGACCAGCGGCGAAGAGGGCTTTAAGCTGGACAGGACCAGCGGTGAAGAGGGCTCTGTGCTGGACGGGACCAGCGGTGAAGGAAGCTTCAAGGTCAGCGGAATAAAAGAAAACAAAAGCTCTGCAGGCATGACGCTGTCTGTCACAGGCGCAGCGGGCATAACGCTCACAGTCTCAGGGGCGGCGGGCATGACGCATACTGCCTTGGCTTCGGCAGATCTGGCGTGAAGTGCAGGCTCGGCGGGACTGGCGTTAAGTGCAGGCTCGGCTGGACCGGCGTGAAGTGCAGGCTCGGCTGGACCGGCGTGAAGTGCAGGCTCGGCTGGACCGGCGTGAAGTGCAGGCTCGGCTGGACCGGCGTGAAGTGCAGGCTCGGCTGGACCGGCGTGAAGTGCAGGCTCGGCTGGACCGGCGTGAAGTGCAGGCTCGACTGGACCAGCGTGTTCAATGGCTTTTCTGACTGACATGAAGGCTGGGTCGAACATCTTCAATGCCAGGTCTGCACTGTTCGACACCAGCTTACGAGCTCGGGGCCAGAGGATCCCCGCAATCAATCTCCCCATCTTCTTTCTTCTTTACGGTCGGTCAATCTGTCAGGCTTCCTGGGTGGGATGAAGTAGGAGGCGAACTCGAAGATGAAGTATTCCAAGGTTTTAATTCTCAAGTATAACAGATACACAAAAAACAGGGAGCGTGTGCTCAGAACAGGAACCTAACATTAAACAAACCTAACATAAGCATTGACCGACAAGTGAGTACTGAAAGACAGGAACTTAAATACACAGATGACAACGAGTGAAGACAGGTGACGGTGATGAAGAACAATGGCTAATAACTAAACAGGTGACAGAGATGATGATGACCAGGTGCAGGTGATGATGACTGGGAACTCTGGGAAGTGTAGTGCAGACAGGACAATGACAGACGGTGAATGTGACACTCATAAAGACACCGAAAGATCCAATAAAAAAGGTCAGACAACTAAAATAAGCAACATTTAACTTCCCTGACCCCTAAAATGAGGCCAAGCTGAAGAAACGTAATGAGCTCAATGTGTCATTCCGACATGATTTTGGAGGAAATATCTTGATTTCTTACCCAGCATGCTTATATATCACACTTACCCAGCGTATGCCATCAACCTGAGCCATACATCACCTCAGTCACTGCTTCAATGACGACTGACACACGAGTAAATCAACAGAGGAGAGAACAGTAAATAACGGTGCGTATCTCTAACACGTAAAGAGGCGAGCGTTGTAGTCCATTCAGAAAAATTACTGCTACCTGCAAAGAGAGAGAGAGGAAAGTTTCTAAAGGGCGAAAGAGCAAAGCTGACGGAGATAATGATCAGACTCACACATCCCAGCATGAGGCGAGCAGACAATCAGGCAATACGGGCTTGTCATTTCTCTGGCTGTGCTCGGCTCATGCCTTGCGCCTCAGGCACGGCGTACAGATGAAACTCACAAAACCAGTCACTAAACCCCATGCTTTATGATCCCAATCCTGATTATTGAGATTGCATCTTCATTTGAACACATTACACAAGACTCAATCCTTCAGACTGTAAAGACATACGGAGACATTTGGCAGAATGTCCCAGCTCTTTCACAATGGGGACAAACACTTTTGGGCTCCATAAAGGACAAAATGCATCATTGAATTATTATAAAATCCATCCACAGCTTCGTGCTATGTTGAAAGTCTTCTGAAGCTGCAGTTTTATGGTGCTTTTTAGTCATTTTTGGAGCTTGTCCTTGTGAAAAAGAAACGTACTTTTTAGCATTCTTTTAAAAATAGTACTTATTATGGAAATATAAAGGAATATTCTTAAGTGCAAACTGAACGCAATGTTTGAGGACACTTAATTGCACGTAAAGTGCAATTAAATGAATATGTATTATAGTTTTTAAATTTATATTAAATGCAATTTGCTGACCTTTAGAGTTATTTTTCATAATTACCTTTGAAAAATGTACTGACAAGCATTTAACTTTTATGTCATTTCTACTTGCATGTCATGTACATATATTTGTATTTACATATAAAGCTGCAGCTTTATTTATAATTTGATATATTTATTTTACATGTGCTTTAGTACAAGTTTAAGATTATTAAAACAGAATGATTTACTTAGCAAAACCTTTTTGTGTGCAGTTTTTAAGTGTGTTAATAAAGTGTACTCTCTGTAAGTGGCCTTTTATTCAATTCATGCAAGAACAGTTTTATTAGATTTAGGTACACAACAAGTGCACATTAAAGACAATTAAGTTTACAAGGGTGAAAATGTCTGGCCTCAACTCTTTTCGTGGAATAAAGAAAATAATTTGATCCACAGAAGAAAGAACGTACGGCATACGCATAAAATCGTCATATTTGATTGATCCGTTGCTTTAAAGGGTTAGTTCACCCAAAGATTAAAATTGTGTCAGTAATTACTCTCCCTCATGTTGTTCCGACCCCGTAAGACTTTCGTTCATCTTCACAACACAAATTAAGATATTTTTGATGAAATCTGAGAGCTGTCTCACTCCTCCATAGGCTTCTCTGTAATCGATATCTGACATCCCAGAAAAGTTAGTAAAGACATCGTTAAAATAGTTCAAGTGACTACAGTGGCTCAACCTTAAACAAAAATAACGACTTTATTCGACCAGCATCACACACATGACCAGCGTCGGCCAATAGTGAGCCTGCGTTCTGACGTACAACCCAGAAGCGCTGCGCAGAAACACAGAAGAAAATCAATAGTTGAATAAAGTCGTTATTTTTGTTTGTTTTTGCGCACAAAAAGTATTCTCGTCGCTTGATAAACTTAAGGTTGAGCCACTGTAGTCACTTGGACTATTTTAACGATGTCTTTACTAACTCTTCTGGGATGGCAGATATCAATTACCTAGCAGTCTACGGAGGAGCTCTCAGATTTCATCAAAAATATCTTAATTTGTGTTGTGAAAATGAACGAAAGTCTTACGGGGTTGGAACAACATGAGGGCGAGTAATTACTGACAGAATTTTCATGTTTGGTTGAACTAACCCTTTAAATGCTTCTCCAACAGTTCTGCCTGCATCTCTGAACATGAAGATCTGGCAACCCATCTGATTTGACCACGAGTCTTCTGGCCCGAGGAAGCTGGTGTCTCGAACTACAGACGCTCGGGGCCAGATCTGTGACAAAGCCGAACCGACAACCCAGCCGGCCCTGGCGAAAACATCATTAGTCCTGCACGCGTCCACTGACTTTTTGCCCCATTCTTAATTTTCCAACAGTCCAAGCGCTGTGTTTCACGCGCCGGTGAACTGCTGACTTCAACGTGAGAACAGCATTACCCTCAGAGGTGCGGAGGAAACACATTAAAAGCGGCGCAACGAAGGGGAAAAGCACTTCCTCAGAGAGAGCTCAAGCAAACACGATAAGCTTTGCAAGTCACAGCTGGTTCTTCTTAAATGATTCTATTAAACATGAAGGAAGAGTGGAGGAGGAACGGAGACATGGACAGATACTGTAATAGAGCAACGCTTAATCCTGTCCTTAAAATAGAACGAGATGGTTTTTGTGGACAAAGATACAAATATTACTAAAAGAAGGATGCAACGCTAGTACTAAATGTCAAGAAAGACCCACTGGTGAAAAGCAAGCGCTTAATGTTGTTTATATGTCTATGTGGTGTTTGCTTTAAAACAAGCCATGTTCAAATTCATCACTCAACACCATTGCTGAGTATTTTCTCCTTGAAACTGCAAAAACACGGTTTGAAACCGCCTCGTTTCTTACCGTCACAAACATGTAACCAATCTCGTTGATGTCCCGTGACGGGGCTTTTCTACAGTGAGCACAAAAACATACAGCAATATAGCGGGTGAATTATGTTTATGATGGATGTTATGATGAGCTATGCACATCCAGATTTTGCCGAGTTAGACACGTTCATGGGTCAACCCCTAAATCTAACCCTACTCATAAGTTATCCCTAAAATCAGACGGAAATGAGAGGGAATGACATAGATAGAAGCACCTAACCCTGGTTGTAAGCCTAAACTTGACATAAACTGTAAACTTGTCCCTCAAATCTGATTGGTTGATTGGAATGTTGTTCGGGGACTAATTTGCATATTCATGATTCCACCTATACTAAATGAGGCAGGGGTGTAGAGTTACATTCAAGAGGCATGGAGAAATTATTTTAACAGTTACATTTTTTTTTTTTTAAATATGTCATTTTAATTATCAAAGATGAGTTTTAAAGGATAAACTTATTGACTGCAGGTGGATTTTAAATAAGGTAAGTAAATGAAGGATATTCAATTTTTTTTAGAAAAATTCATCAGACATAATTGTCATAACACTTAAGCACATTTAAACCCAATGACTTTGACTTGTGCTTAAATCAATCAATAAATAAACTTGTTGCAGTATGATGATGAGAATTTTGGGGAAATGTAAATTGTCCTAAACTAAAAATATAAAATTAAATAAAATATAGAAAATTAAAATACTAGACAAAATATTGATGAAATGGAGAGCAAATGGAGACGCTAAAAGCAATCAAAAGTATCATTATGAACTCGTTCACTCCTGCTGCATGACAACAGCTGACTGATTCTTATTTCTCTCCAAAGGAATTGTAGGAGAAACATCTGAGACTAGGCTGACACTTAAATGAAGCATGTGACTGTCCCTGGACTCTCTCGCTCTCTCTCTCTCTTCATTTACAATCCAGCCACGGCCATCGGGAAGAGCAGGAATCCTCCTGGACTGAACTGCTGCTAAAGCGCTCCATGAGGAATGCCAGCGTGATTGGGAAAACGGAGACAGTTTCACACTGAAGGAATACATTATTAACATCACTGGGTTTCATCCGGAAGCTCATTCTGAGGGACTCCATCACAGTAACAAATAACAGAGAGTTTTTCTCCCGCCGTCTGTCGTGTCCCTCATCCTCTCATATTGCCGGATGACTGAGTCAGAGTCAGACACACGAGATGGAGAGCCTCCGGGGGTCCAAACATACTCTGTGAATCAGATCTAAAAATATACTCGTCATTAATAAGCCCAATCTGATACGCATGAGCTTTCGTTTCCCCTCCGCTGCTTCTCTGTAACCCTGTTTCGCCAGTCATTATTACACATTCGGGTCATAAGAGACCCGGATCTATATCTAACATGATGGCTCTCTATCCGCCGCAATAGTATAAAACTATCCTGATATTTAAACAGTAAAATAAAGCATATTTCATAACCTTTTAAACTTGGAAGAGTTCAGTTTCAGGAGAAGCTTTTGTAACATCATGACTGTCATCATCAGATTTAATTTCCCCATCTGGCTCATATTCGCCATATTCTCAAAATCATCGTTTTTAATGTTTACAAAATCAATATTTTTTATCACAGTTTCCTGGGTCACACCAAGAACCGAGGTATGTATGCGTTTGAAGATTAATAGGTTGCAACGCTGTTTTTGCCAACAAAAATGTTGAACTTTGTGTGAGGAACAGCTCAAAATGTAAACTGTTATTCGCTTAAATTTGTCCCTTTGCTCTAAACTCTCAAGTTTATGTTCAAGTGCGCCACCGTATCAATGACTAGTCATTTAATGTCATATAAGTCGAGCGTGCATCTCGAGGCGCCATGTTTGAGATTGAAGAGTTGGACTGGAGGGCAAATGAACAACCTTTTTTTTCATACAAAGCTATATCGTTCGGCTTTAGAAGACTCTGAATGAGTCGTGTGGTCTACTTTTATAGTGCTTATTTCAGTTTGTTGTGTAGAAAAGAGCATTCTGCTGGGAAAAAAGTCATCATTCATGTTTAAAGCTAAACAAATGTTTTTTTGGGGGGGGGCGAACTTCCCTTTTAAACTATGAATAACGTTGCCCTTTTAAATAAATTGAAATTAAATGGCCCAATTAGTGTTTTCTTTCATGTTAAATCAATATTTCAAGCCTTTTCTATTCATGGTAATGAAGTCCCATCACTTCACTGACAGGCAGCAGACTGCAAGCTCCTCTTGTTCCCACACTCCCTTTCAGCTAATTTTCCCAACACAGAGAAGACAGCATGCCCGGAGAATCTCATTTGCGCTAATACAGTCGTGTTGGATTCGCCGCAGAAAAATGACAGAAAGGGCATTAGCTGTTTTTCAAAAGCAACATCTTTATCTAGATGAGTGCCGGCCCTCCCCGCAGGCTTCCCTTCCCATTCAACCCGTGTTTCCTGAGAGCGCTCTTGACTGATGGCCTGTCAGCGCTGGTTTGTAATTACCCCACATCTACAAGAGGTACTTCATTCCAGAAACTCAATGGACTCAATAGGTGAGCTGACGCTAATGAACAAGTGAGAATATTTTGTCATATGCACATCCAGGCGAGCATATTCAAAAAGATGAGATGTGCGACAGCAGTAAATGCAGTCAGGCACTTTAAAGGGCTCAAAAATTGCATTCGTTATCGTGAAGTCCCCTTGTCCTAGACTTCTGGGGGCCCTAAGCAAAACTACGTTAGGCAATGCGTTCATAAAAAACCCAGAAATGACCCCCGACCCCTTTAATCTGTGCTTTCAGAGCCGTTTCAACGTCAACAAACAACAGTGAGATGAAACAGTCAGTAGTAATACTATACAAATTAAAATGACAAACAATAGGACAAATACGATCTAGTATACAGAAATTGAATAAAGTAATCAAATGTAGAAATAAAACTCTGTATAGTCTTCTTCACTGCATTCATTAAATATACACTGATTCTTAAAAGTTACTAAGGTTATTCAGTGAATGATTCTCTCGTTTTCTTTTGTTGTTTGATTAACATTAAAGGGGTGGTATAATGCCCTTTTCACAAGATGTAAAATAAGTCTCTGATGTCCACAGAGTGTGTGTGTGAAGTTTTAGCTCAAAATACCCTACAGATATTTATATATAGCATGTTAAAGTTGTCACTTTTTGAGGGTGAGCAAAAACACACCGTTTTGTGTCTGTCCCTTTAAATGCAAATGGGCTGCTGCTCCCTGCACAGAGGGCGGAGCTTCAACAGCTTGCACTCACACAGACATGCACTTCATAAACTTTTAGCCTTTTATGTTCAAACCGAAGTCAGAAAGATGGAGAGACTCAAGAAGTGACAACATGTAGAAGCAACTGGACATTTCTGAATGGTTAGTTGATGAATTTATGTAGCTTATGTGTAGTTATCTTCTAGTCATTGATTAGCATATTCTGTCTTGATAATCTATAAATCGTGTTCCGGGGGCGGGGTTTATGTAAATTCTAGGGTTGGTGATGTCACTAACCCTGAAGGAATGTTGTGTAGTCTCTACCAGCCGTTTGTTGTAGTCCTTAAAAAAGCGATTTCTTTTAAAGATAATATCTCCCTTTGCTTTGAACTTTGAGCGTTGTAACTTTGCAGATGTTGTTTACACTCAAACAGCAACATTACACACTAACTAAAGTTAGAAAAGTGAAATCATAATCAACCACCCCTTTAAATGACAGGTTTATTAGGCTGCTGTCACTTTAAGACCAAATGCACACAGATATAATATACTGACACATATTCGATTACTTTCCCAGCTGTTATTGTTCACTTAGGACATACCGACAGCTCCAAGACAGGCTTTTTTGACATATTTTTGTGTGTTTTCATTCATTTAAGTGCATACCCGAAGCCTGTGCGCTTATATATGTATCAATATCTACAAATCTATAGAATTCCACTTAATAAAAATATTATATACTTTAAATGCAACAATATTTTTAATAAGAATTTGTATACATATTAAATATATATACATATTATACATAAAACAGCTATATAGTGTATACATTACATATAGTTCATAATTTATTATTATTTAATTACACATTTATTTATATATAAATCACTTAATTATTAATCTATACAGGCTAGTTATATCTATGAAGAAAGTAACCAAAAACAGAGAATGCTAGACGCTAAATACACATTCACTTTTACTCACTTAATACTGCACTGACACTAGAACTGAACTGCATAATGGCATCAATGTTTTCTACAGAGCTGCTTTATTAATTGAACTCATTTAATAACAGATGTACTTTACACAGTTATTGAACCAAAATGAATCAACACTGAACACTGAATAATGACTGTTTACTATTGTCTTTTTAGAGCTGCTTTACAGCAGAATTGAATTCTGTTTGCATCAGTGTATCATTACTTTCCTGTTTATCCCTAAAGCTGCTTGAAAAAAGAACTCTATTGTATAAAGCGCTATATAAATAAAGGTATTTTTAAGCATTTAAAATGCATCAAAAGGTCAAAGTTGGTAGTTTAAAGGGGTGGTATAATGCCATTTTCACAAGATGTAAAATAAGTCTCTGATGTCCCCAGAGTGTGTATGTGAAGTTTTAGCTCAAAATACCCCACAGATATTTATATATAGCATGTTAAAGTTGTCACTTTTTGAGGGCCCGTTTTGTGTCTGTCCCTTTAAATGCAAATGAGCTGCTGGTCCCGGCACAGGGGGCGGAGCTTCAAGAGCTTGTGTCCTTTTACCTCACACACACATGCACTGAAAATTTCTAAAACTTTTAGCCTTTTATGTTCAAACCGGAGTCAAAAAGATGGAGAGACTCAAGAAGAAGTGACAACATGTAGAAGCAACAGAGCATTTCTGAATGGTTAGTTGATGAATTTATGTAGCTCATGTGTAGTTATCTTCTAGTCATTGATTAGCATATTCTGTCTTGATAATCTATAAATCGCGTTCCAGGGGGCGGGGTTTATGTAAATTTGAGGGTTGGTGATGTCACTAACCCGGGAGGAATGTGGTGTAGTCTCTACCAGCCGTTTGTTGTAGTCCTTAAAAAGCGATTTCTTTAAAAGCAAATATCTCCCTTTGCTTTGAACTTTGAGCGTTGTAACTTTGCAGATGTTGTTTACGCTCAAACAGCAACATTACACACTAACTAAAGTTAGAAAATCATAATCAACCACCCCTTTAAATGAAAATAATAATAATAAATAATCACCAAACACCTGCATTGCTATTATATGTCCTTATATGTCGTCATATGGGTATCTTATGCAGCTTCACCTGTATTGCCCAAAACAAATTTCCCTTAAAGGGACAAATAAAGTATTAAGTATTAAGTAAGTATCAGTGCATGTGTGAAGCTATGGAATGGCAAAATGGTTGGAAGTAGTAATACCTAACATTCAATTTAACAAACCTAAAAGGATAGTTCAAATCAATGTTTTCATTTTCATGTAACATGACACTTTTCATTCTGTTCAGCGTCTGGTTCTGAGTGACAGAAAGCTTGTCATCCGTTGTTCTTCAGCAGAACAGGGCTTCAACCAGGCTTGACAATCAGAGCGATTGTAGGTCTCGCAAACACAAGGTCTCCCGACCGATCGTGTCCCTACAGCGGACAGACTCACTTCTAGCACAAACAAGAATCAATGAAAGCAAAGCCCCATGGGAAGGCCGGCGCTGAGGCGAAACTCTTCTGTCGATTGTAATTCAGCTGGTGGAGCGCCAGAATTACGCTGGACCGGCAGAAGATATCACAGCTTGCCAGAATGCATCACGATGAGCAATATTACAGCACGCGCGCATCTGACCAGGTGTTCGACTGCCAATCACGGGACAAAAGAGTCATTCTGCTGAACACACTGTCACGGATCTTTTGTTGTTAACAATGGCGACGGACTGAGAGGTCTGACACTACAACCGCCACTTACTCGCTTTGAGAGGGTCTTGATTCGCGTGCCAATTTGATATTGCCTCGGGTGAAAGCCGAACCCTGTCGTTTAAAGGGTGACTCTTCGATAAGAGAGATACGGAGCAGAACATGGAGGTCGTTTCCAACACAACAGAGTCGAGTCGAGACAGCATTCGAGGAAATATACTGTTAGAGCTGTTCGCTAAGTGAAACTGGGAGGCTTGTTTCGGACAGGCATGCTATCATATGATTTTTGCATGCATGAATCCCACTTACATTAAAAAAAAATTAAGAAACCACCACGTAAACACACAGAACGCCCGAGCAACCGCATATCAACAAGATAAAATCACTCAGAACTTTATAGATACAGCTTTATAAGTTAAAATGTTATTTTCATGCATATGTGTATATATATATTAATATACAGTGCTATGCATAAGTTTAGACACCCATGCTAAAGTTGCTTAAAAAGAGGAATAAAAAATCATCTTTTGGAAATTGAACTTAATGTCTTAATTCAAAAAAATAGGAAAAATCCAACCTTTAAGGACACCAATTTTCTTTGTGAATGAATAATGTATCGTAAATAAATAAATGTTCTTCCTTAAAATACAGGGTGCATAAGTCTGGACACCCCTATGCTAAATTCCCATAGAGGCAGGCAGATTTTTATTTTTAAAGGCCAGTTACTGTACTTCATGGATCCAGGATACTATGCATCCTGATAAAGTTCCCTTGGCCTTTGGAATTAAAATAGCCCCACATCATCACATAGCATTCACCATACCTAGAGATTGGCATGGTTTTATTTCAGTTAGCCTAATAGCTAGTTTGATTTGCATTGAGAGATGATCTTATGGAAAGTACCCCATGCCAATCTCTAGGTATGGTGAATGCTATGTGATGATGTGGGGCTATTTTAATTCCAAAGGCCGAGGGAACTTTATCAGGATGCATAGTATCCTAAATTTTTCTTTTTTTTTAAATACTTTAAAAAAAAAAATCTGCCTGCCTCTATGGGAATTTAACATAGGGGTGTACTCACTTATGCACCCTGTATTTTAAGGAAGAACATTTATTTATTTACGATACATTATTCATTCACAAAGAAAATTGGTGTCCTTAAAGGTTGGATTTTTCCTCATTTTTTTAATTAAGGCATTAAGTTCAATTTCCAAAAGATGATTTTTTATTCCTCTTTTTAGTCAACTTTAGCATGGGTGTCTAAACTTATGCATAGCACTGTATGTACAGTATATATGTGTGTGTATGTATATATCTATATATACCATATAAACACAGACACAAACACACACACACACATATATTATATAAACACAAACTGCGATGCGATTAATCATGATTAATTGATTTGACAGCACTTAGTAATACAATATTCTCAATTTAATAATGATATTTTAATATTGTTTAATTATAAATGAATGTATATAAATTATTTCCTTTACTATCACATATGTGACCCTGGATCACGTCACCAGTCACGAGTCGCACGGGTATATTTGTGGAAATAGCCGACAATACATTGCATGGGTCAAAATTATCGATTTTTCTTTTATGCCAAAAATCATTAGGATATTAAGTAAAGATCATGTTCCATGAAGATATTTTGTAAATTTCCTATCGTAAATATATAAAAGATGTATTTTTGTGAGTGAATGAAGCACAATCGCGAACATAAATGAACAACTTTAAAGGAGATTTTCTCAATGGTTCGATTTTTTTGCACCCTCAGATTTCAGATGTTCAAATTGTCGTATCTCGACCAAATATTGTCCTATCCTAACAAACCATACATCAATGGAAAGCTTATTTATTCAGCTTTCGTGTGATGTATAAATCTCAATTTCATAAATTTGCTCCATGTGACTGGTTTTGTGGTCCCAAAGCCATGCCCTGGATCGTCCACCTAGAGTTGTATTTTTAACTGTGGTAAAAATACTGTACTATAAGGCATGGACTTCTCCAATTACATTTATTTACCATTGCATGAATAACAGCTGTCAGTTGAGCCATGCAGATTTGTTTGCATATATGAATAATTACAGTAGTTGAACATTCTGAAGAAACGAGTGTTGAATAAACTGACGAAACATTCTGTTTCGTAGAGTGTTAATATGGCCTAATGTGAAGAATATATTGCATGTGGGGTAACAGCTTTACACAAGGATCTTTAAATCCACTCTGCCAGAGTTTTCACATATGGCAGGACGCTGCTCACTCACTGAGATGAGATGGGTTTGCTTTGCTGCGCTCACAGAGGAACAGTTAGAGCGAGCCGAGGCAGATGTCTGGGTGAAACCACGGTAAACCGACTCAATCAGCCACACTCTTACGGGAAACATGGAACATGTGGAAATCCGAGGGCCTAATTAGCCAATTTCCTTCATGAAATTACGCATCTGCGATGGGTGATTGGACCACCATGTCAATTTGAGACCTTGATCCGAGGCTAATTGCGTATCCCTGAAAAACCCACCCAGGGACACGATTGAAGTTAATCTGACAAGATTCACCCTTCTGACTGCTAGACGGTATTAGTGCTTTACCCTCAGAGCCAAACACGACCTGTGCGCTTTTAAAGATACTGCGCCCTCTGAGGCATGCATGAGCCTATATGAGACACATTATTAAAAAAAAAATAACATCATAAAACTGACAATATTCCTTTAGGACAGAAAAAGAAGCACTGAAAAATATGAAGGCTATTCGGAATGGAAGTCTAGAACAATGCTTAAAGTTTGCAGAATGTACATAGAGTTGTGTTGAAAACGGTATGATACTACATTAGTCGTATGACTTCTATCAATATCATTGTATGTATGCATTATGTGTGTATATATGAAGAGTTCAGATGCAAAAGCCTCTAAGTGCCATCTGAAATTTTCTTCTAGAATGATCATTTTTAATCAAGCTCGTATATTTAAGTTCAGTATTTTCACTTTAATGACAATTAATAGGTCATTTTCATTGCCATTTAAGTGAAATTACTGAACTTAAATATAAGAGCTTGATAAAAAATGATCATTCTAGAAGAAAATTTCAGATGGCACTTAGAGGTTTTTGCATCTGAACTCTTCATATATATATTTATAGTCAATTATATCAGTCATCCTAGTGCGAATGTTGGTACTGGCCATTAAAAAATGAGAGAGACCGAGAGACAGAGAAAGACGAGGCACAGAATATAAAGGCAGGCCTAAACCCTGCATAAATGCACATCCCAAGGCTGAATAAAAAAATAAAAAATTCTGTGTGAGAAATGAGAGGCTGGGGGATGATGAAACTTTTAAATCCATGGTTTTCTGGTGTTTTGTGGTGTGGGTGAATAAATTACGTGTCAAGCACGGACGCGGCCAGAATCGCTTCATTTGAAAAACTGAGAAAGAAAGGAAAAACCACACCGACATTTGAGTTTGCATTCTCTCGCTTTCTCTCTCTATCTCTCTCTCTCACACACACACACACACTTTAAGTTCTTCATGAGAGTCTCAGTCCTCCTCAAAGCCTAAATGAATTTATAATGGACATTTTGCTTTATTCTTACAGATGTTCACACTGGAATTGTGCATGTTATTCAAAATAATGTAATATTCGACTGAGGTCACCTGTGTCACACAGTGCATTGTTACTGATAATCAAACTAACTCCTGCCCTACTTTTTTTCTCTTTTTTTTTGGATTGAATATCTTGTTTCACTTGGAAATACTTCTCATTAAAAATGGCTTTTGAATGCATTTTAAAGTCAACGTCAGTGTGGCATGATCTGCATCACAACATGTGCAAATCTATTGTAAATAATAAACTTAACGAGATTATAAAATGCATGTAATTCACCCAATATTTGCCTGAGCACGACCCCTAGTGAAGGCACATGCTTTGAGATAGCTGAACCCTGGCAGACGTCAGGACAGCGTGTGTCATGACAGAACGTCTCTGAAGACTTAAAAGAGTGAGAGGGGTCAAAAGATTACATCAAAGTCAACAAAACGCCTGACGGGACAGCGTCTTTCCCTGTGGGCCACCGGCTCCTGACCTCCAGCAGGGAAGCGGTCCTGAGTCGAGAACTGAGTAAACATTCAATTCCCATTCAAATGTTTTTTAAAAATGAAATATTATAGAAATATTAATTCTTCTCAGTCTTTTTGCAGGATACACTAAAAAAGTGACAAGTCAAAAAAAGTCATTTACAGTAGTGCTTTCCACAATACACATTATTTTAAAGAAACGTATCATTTTATAATGAAATATCATCATATAAAACTGACTAAATTCGCATTCCTGGTTTTCATCGGTCGTGTGATATAATCCTGAGCACTCATCAAAATTACTCTGAAACATTTCTTTTTTCAGCTGACATCATCAAGCCCTTATATTTTCTCCATCACTTTTCACTATCCAATCATATTCCAGTTGATCAGTTAAGACCTACCCACTTTATCTCATCGAATATTCTGTTTTACTTGTAAATACATCACATTACGTATGGTTAAATGGGTTGCGAACTCATGTCATGCTGATTTTAAGTGACTGTAGTTGTCGAAGAATGCACAGAGAAATGATAAAAGACAAAGTGAAAGTAGAAGGCGAGAGGAAAAAGATGCAACCTAACACACACACACACACCGCTGTAATTGTCAGCTAATCAGCCCTGGCGGACAGTGGCATCTATCACACAGCTGGCCAGAGCTTGATTCATTATCAGCCGCCAGCTGCCGCTTCAGAGCGACTCTGTGATCGGCTCATCCGGCCTGGCAGGTGGGAAGCTTCGGGAACGTTTGTCTTTCCTAAACCGTAAAGTTGTCCGAGCTCGTTAAGGAGAACAGAGTCCGCTTGCACTGGGATCAATGGCCGTAGTCAATCTGCAGACATTGATGAAATAGAAAGTATGGATGTTCTGCTAATCGTATATCCACTAGCCAACGCGCTCTGACAGCTTGACTTTCAGCCGGGTCACTTTCACTGAAATGACAAATCCCAGTCTGAGCAGCCAGTAAGTGTGCAAATCCGCATCTGAAACCAGCACAGCACTTTTCCACAGCAATGTTAAGCTCTTGAAGCTGGACTTCTCTTAAAATAAAGTGTTATCACACCATTCTTCATTCCAGAGTTTCCCATGAAGTCTTCGTCTTTATAGGCATTCGTAAGAGTTCTGGAGGCGTTTCCATTTGGAAGTACTTCTACGCTCTCGTGTTTCTCCACATAATAACGGCAGTATTGGTTTTGCAATTTATTTCAACCGTGACACTCCTGACCTCCCTCTAAAGATGTTTCCTGCAAGGCTTAAGGTAAAAATAAAAGCAAGTGAAGCGGAAATTTGCAGATGATAAAAGCTCTTTCAGGAAGTCGAGGCAGACGTTCACACACATATTCTGCTCTGTTGTCAATAGTGTGGGTTGAGGAATTAAAACTGCCTGTGAGCTATTCATCTTCATGTTCTTCAATCAGAAAAGTTTAATGGATAAGTTGAAACCTGATTTTTTTTTAAAACGTGTGTATTTAATCATTAATGCGAGAAGTAAAATGTAGTAAAAAATTAGGTTTACCACATTGTTTCCCACAAAATGAGCACAAGGAAGAACAATATTTAATCAGTTTTATATGCATATCAATCATTCAATGTAAGGAAAAAAAAAAATTCTGTTAAGTTTACGGGCATTTCCTTCAACCCTCAAGCACAACAATGCAAAATACAGGTAAAATACCTGTGAAAAAATTATTCATTGAAATTAATTTAAAAAATTATCGTAAGTGGTTGCATTCAATAGATTTTATCTACATTTAAACAAATGCATTCAAATTGATTGAGTTCAACTTAATGCATTTGTTTAAAAGTAGATTAAATCAATTGATTGCAACCACTTACGATAATTTTTTTTATTAATTTCAAAGAATCATTTTTTTCAGTCTATCTGTGAAAAATCAATATGGAAAATTCCTTCATATTTAACAGTGGGGCATAATTTTAAGGAGCGTATGGACGAATGTAAAGTAATACCCAGTGATATTTACATATTTATTAAGATATGTACTGTATATTAAAAAATAATATGAAAAAAATTATAATGAATGGAAAATTCAGACAAAGAATTTCATGAACATTTTTCACTGATGAATCGTTGAGTTTTGAAATGATTCACTGATTGAACGGATTCCAAATCCAATGACATTTTGGTCATTTAAATCAGAGACACTCGTGAGTCATGAGGGATTGCTAAAATAATCTAATAACACAATCTTTAGGAAGCTTCACATCATTTACTACATTTAATCCTTTGTAAATTTTGTAAATTGTCCAGATTGAGAACCTTTTGCCATTGATGTTGCACATAAAATGAGCAAATGAATGTGTTAACTGTTAACATGTTGCGTTTGATGTCCTGTGGTCGTGTCTCTCACTATTGAGAGCTGATAATGACGATGAGCGAACACACACTGGCAAAGATCTTGATAGCTTGAGTTACAGTACCTAGAGGACATTTATGATATCCAGTAATATGTTCCCTAATTGTGCTTTAGTTGTTTAGGAAAGTAGTGAAAATACCAAAAGCAAACCATGTCATGGCGTGTAATGTGATTGGAGGAAATCATACCATCTGAGTTGTTCCAACTCTCTGATTGGCTGACTGTTAGATTTAATCTTGTCTTCGTTTGCATTTAAATTAGTTTTCTCCATTTGCATTTTTTTAGCCGTGATGAAGGCCCGTGTGCCGAAACACATTGGCAAAATGAAGAATAGATTACTTCCAGCTTCATATTCTGATTCATTCATTTCTCCACTCCACATGTGCTGCTGGTTTTGTGTTTGTGATCATCATATAAACCAAATTGCAAACATCGTAATGTTCAATCTGTTTGGAAATAAAAATGCCATGCACTGCAAAAAAAATTAAATATTAATAAAAAAAAAAGCAAATAATAAAAAAGCTAAATTACTTGTGAATTAAGTAAGTAAAAGTAAGAGTTTATATAATTAAAACAAGAAGAAAAAAATATACAGATTCATTTTTCGGACCCCATTGGTAGATATTTGTTCGTCTCTTAATTTTGATGAATTTTCTCTTTGCTTCTAAAGTAAATGTGTCTTAATTTAAGAATGTTTCGATATTTTAGTGCAGAACAAAACAAAAATGCTTTCAGAAAACCTTGCTATTAGCGACACCAATGGCCGTTGAGTGAACTGCAGCCAGAAAGTTTGTACAAGAGACTGAGCGTGATTTAACCCCCGATTCACTCGCGGTGCAGTTCTTTTTCCTCCTTTGCTTAGAAGTAAAAAGATAGATAGCTGAACATTAACTTTTCATTAATAACATACACACAATAATGACAGCGGTGAGAAAACAGCAGTTCAGAAAGCATCTGATCGTATAGCGATGAGGAAATGTTTGCACCAGTTCTGGCATTCACCGGCATCATGTCGACACATGAGGTATTAAAATGTTATGATATTATAAAGTATATTTGAGACTATAGACTATTGACCTGGCTATGTGAGACTATAATGTGAATTAATCCCGTTTCTTTGCATGACATATTGACATTACAGTACAGAATGGCTTTTCCAACTTTATCCTGAACATTGTATAAGCATTCATTTCATGTGTCATAAAACAGAAGAGAGAGTGTAAATGTCAAATCCTTTTGATTCAGTGCTTCACATAAAAATCAGTCTGCAGACTCTCATAGGCGTTACCTAGGAAGGCCTCGTTTGTTAAGTTTCGTTACAAGCTGTTCACACATTGCCAATAAAAAGCCAATTAATACATGAAAATTCTTACATATGGCCTGTTTAAAGAGGCACTACATAACTTCTTTATGAATTCTACTCTCTACAGATCTAACTGCATCCAAATGTCACCATGTATGATGTTAGAAACACTATATGGGTTGTGCTGTGAGGTTTGCACCATCTGTTCCCCAGTGGCGTTCACGGTACATGACTTGGCAGCCGTCTGTGTGGGTCACAACCCCGGAATAACAGAAGCCGGTGTTTAATCTATAGACAGAGTTTGGCTTCCTAGGAATGTGATGGCTTCATTAGGCCTTTTAAACAGAGAAGACAGGCTCCTCTCTCCTGGATTCCTGTGGGAATACACTGGACCTCTGCGTTTGAAGAGCGTGAGCGTTCAGCTCAGGAGGTTACTGAGGATGGCCAGTTTAGATGTGAGCAAAGGACTGTGGACATACTATAGAAGGACATGTTGGACAAAGGGTGGTAAGATGGTAGAAATGTGTCAATCTCAATCTATCTGGCTCATCATTTCAGTCTAGTCACAGCAATTCAGGTCCCAGACATGCACTGCAAAAAAAAATATAGTATTTTTGAATATCTATATATTGTTAAATCAAGATATAATTACTTGAGAAGCAAAATTACTTCATGCCTAAAACAATAACAACTATCTTCAAATGGGGTCAGAAAAATAAGTGTTTTCCCATTTGAATTAAGTACTTTTCTGACCCCATTGGCATTTTCTTTTTCTTGTTTTAAGTATAAAATCACTTAATTGTGACAGAAAACAAGACTTAACACTTACTTATTGCAGACGTGAAAGCAGCTTCAAAAAAATGAAAGAGTAAAAAAGTTACTAAAGTTTAAGTTTGCAGTAAAGCAAAAAAAAAAAAAAAGTATTTTATACAAAACAAAAGATTTGGACTGTAAAATTGCTTGAAATTGTGTATCCAAGTTGTGTTCCAAATTTAAAGTTGATATCACAAACATTTAGCTTGCTAAAAGGATTTAAAGTACCGTTTTCATGGTAACTCAGTTTTATAATGGATGCATTTTGAGAGTTTAAGCTTTCAAATGATACCTAATTCATTATTACTACAAAATATGTGACAGGAAAAATAGGTCAATAAATTGCTAATTCTCCCGCTTCCGGGACACTGGCAGGTGACAGGTTGTGAATGTTTGGATATATGTAAAACAAGATACTGAGTGAGAAAATCCTTTTTTGCAGTGCATGTGTGGGCCCTGAAGTGCTGAAGCCCAGCTGCTGAAGTGACCCTTTCACATAGCTTTTCCGAAACTACAGGGAAATCCCGTGACACACATTAATGCAATAATCTATGGCCCATTGGCATGGTAATTAAGGCTAATGTCCATTAGCATCTATTGCAACTCGCTCCTCAGAGAAGTGTTCTCACTAACCTCATCCTGGCAGCTGCCTTGATGCTATTAATGTGAATTTACACATATAAAAGACTTTTAAGAATCTTAGTCTCCTACCTGGACAAAGACAATATGGAGCTATTAGCATGTAGACAAAAATAGACAATTTTTCCTGCACACTGTGCTGCAATTTCAAAGAGAAATCGAAACTAAAAGCGCATTAAATGTTCCCAGAAACAGATGCACATGAATGTGGCGACATTTTATTGCAATGGTTGTTGTGTATCTCAGCAGTTTGCATTTGAAAATAATGTACAACCTACACTAAACCTAACGTATAAGCCAATGTGAAAAAAAAGATGCATTTACCATTTTAGCTTGCTTCTACAAGTCTTTTATCGTAACTCACGTGAGCTACAGAGCAACTTTACTGTACATATGTCAAAATGTGTTAGTTTACACATCATGAACTATGGTAAAAGTGTTTTGCGGTCATGACATAGTATTGCACAAGAAACAGTGCAGAAATAAGCCGTTATTAATCAATAATCCGCTCCATGACAATAGTTTGTGTGAAAAGGAGTAAAAGTTAGAAACTGCAGTGAATTGTATTGGAATTCCAATGGAATTTTCTGAGAAACTCTTGATGCATTAATGGAACACATGAGAATTCTTGAGTTCTTAAAAAAAAAAAATATATATATATATATATATATATATATAAATATACATATATATATATATATATATGGCCAAGAAATGTTTCCCCTCTGGGGAAATAAAATGGTGTCAGTGTGATGGGAAACTGTCCACGCCGTGTTGTCACAGATAAGTCCACATAGCGAGAGTCATCTTTACAAGAACAAATGCAGTGAGACAGGGTACTTTACCCAATTATGGATACCTCTCAACAGTCACACGTAATACAAGCTAATCCAGCGTAGTTCTTGCCCAACCGGATGGCTAATATAAAACGATGTAACAACCACAATGACAGTCTAGCTCTTCTAGTTAGATGACATCTAGTACATCGCTAGATGATTGACTGTAGACCTTTTTTTGCCCCCTGAATTTTGGATGAAAACCTTAAGGCGAGACACGGCAGGCAAAAACATCGTTTTTTTTTTTTTACTGGTCAATTTTGAGATTTTGGGATATTTGTCTTCAATAACATACCCAATCCCAATAACATGGGATATTTGTCTTCTTTCATACTTGTGGTGAAAAAAAGTCCGAAAAACACATTTAGGTCTTTATTTTATTACACTTTGTAAATTCAACAAAAGTTGGCGTTCTTAATCAACGTGCTGCTCCGCGATCTCTGTCTGCTCCTGTCATCACATGCACCGTTAGGAAGCTCTCTCTCTCCTGTACAATCCTGTCGGATCCAAATATGGTAATTTCCTTTTTATCAGCAACCAATCGTGAAAGTAAAAGGACTGAATGCGCAATCTCATTGGCTGATGATAAATCTTTAAAGCCCGTTTTCTCAAAATGACTTTTCTCTCGTACTCCAAGTCCGAAATCTCCACTTCAGTAGCACCGATATACACCAAACTTTCCAGTCTTGTACCTAGTTATATTATGAAGACATTTACCGAGGGATTTGTAAAAATATTATTCCTAGCCTGATTTATATAACATTTTATTCCAAAAAACATGGCGAAAATATTTATTTTAAGGCTATTGACAGTATATTCTGATTTACAGGATAACAAAAGTAGATATCCATAAATCCCTCTGTAATTTTTTCCCCATCTAATATATGTGAACACAACGAAAACAATTTTTTTAACCTGGCTTTATCCAATACTCATTTTTTTTGTATATATGCAAATTAGCGCATATTTAATTCGATATTGCATAATTTGCATATTTAAACATTAAATTACAGAAAACTTGTAATACATTTCTTTCTCATCTTAATGTAGGTAATCAACTTGGAAAGTTTCATGGTGATATCTGCTAGTTAAAAATGTTACCCTATTCACCTGTAGTGTCTTCAAAACCCCTATAAAACCATTAAACTAGATGGGTTTTCACCACTATAGCTCAATGCATCGACGCATACACGCCATCCACTAGGTCATGACATCTGTTCACTCTCAGACAGCAAATGCAAACGTGCGGAAAAAATGGTCCTTAATTAAACTCAAAGTTTGTAGAATAAACTGCGGTTAATGATTATAGCCTCAAAAGGGCAACTGCTATCTGATGCACGGTGATTTCCTGAAGTAGTGACAAGCAACGAGGAAGATCTCAATTGTCTCGGCCATTAGCGGAAACTACAATGAGGGCATCATTGTTGCAAAGCTATTGACTTTTCGTTCGCTTGTTGCATGACATTCATTTAGCGGCTAATTGCATGCTTGTTCAATTCTTTTCTCTCCGTTTTAATCCACCGCTCACGTTACAGCTGGGACACTCGAACCTGCAGTCTGGGAAATGCAAAGCTCCTTCACAATCTGCAAACAAAGGCAAGGATAACTCCTCTACCATGGTCACATCCTTTCTTAGATCGTCTCCCTCCATCTTTTACCATATTTAATTGAATTCAGTCCAGTGACAATAAAAGCCATTCTTTTGATTTTGGAAACGTTTTCTTTATAAAATCATGCTTGATTATTTCTCTCACAGTATTAATGAGTCTACTATAGCCTACTATAGTAAAAACCATAGTTTGTTTTGTGTTTATTATAGTTCTTACAGTTCATTTTTGTAGTTATTTTGGTTTTACTGCAAATGCTGTAGTAAAACCATGGTTAGTTTTGTAGTTATAATGGTTTTACTACAAAAAAACATAGTTAAACCATGGTTACTACAGTATAAAGCATGCTTAATTTTGTAGTTACTATGATTTTATTGCAAATGATGTATTAAAACCATGGTTTATTTTGAAGTTTCTATGGGTTTACTACCAAAACCCTAGTTACACCATGTGTTACTATAGTAAAACCATGGTTAATTTTGTAGTTACTTTGGGTTTACTACGGAAAAAAACATAGTTAAACCATGGTTACTACAGTATAAAGCATGCTTCATTTTGTAGTTACTATGATTTTATTGCAAATTATGTATTGAAACCATGGTTTATTTTGAAGTTTCTATGGGTTTACTACAAAAAAATATATAGTTAAACCATAGTTACAATAGTAAAACTCTGGTTAATTGCTGTGATTTTACTGCAAATGCTGTAGTAAAACCATGGTTAGTTTTGTAGTTATAATGGTTTTACTACAAAAAAACATAGTTAAACCATGGTTACTACAGTATAAAGCATGCTTCATTTTGTAGTTACTACGATTTTATTGCAAATGATGTATTAAAACCATGGTTTATTTTGAAGTTTCTATGGGTTTACTACCAAAACCCTAGTTAAACCATGTGTTACTATAGTAAAACCATGGTTAATTTTGTAGTTACTTTGGGTTTACTACCAAAAAAATATAGTTAAACCATAGTTACAATAGTAAAACCCTAGTTAAACCATGTGTTACTATAGTAAAACCATGGTTAATTTTGTAGTTACTTTGGGTTTACTACCAAAAAAATATAGTAAAACCATAGTTACAATAGTAAAACCATGGCTAATTGCTATGATTTTACTAAATGCTGTAGTAAAACCGTGGTTCATTTTCATAAGGGTTCTTTGCCCAGTTTTAAGTGTTTATACAGTAAATGCTAAAAAAAATCAACCATTTGAAATGTCAACACTGCACTCTAGTAGCTAAACATCATCTATCTCCATGTGCGAGGGGGGAAAACTCTCTTCATGCTTCAGCTAGCTGCATTTTCAGTTGTGCAGATTCTGTCTTGTCTCCGGTTAACTCCTTTAAATGATGAGCAGCAAGAAGCCTGAGTAGAGACAGTTTCTAAGTAGCTGTGAAACACTACGTGTGATGGTAAACACTGGAGTCCGGAGGATGCTAAAGTGGATGTTATTACACAAATGTGTATCATCGCTCATGAATTTTTAATGCACAATTAAACCGTGCGATTAGTACAGCTGTGTGATGTTTGCATTTGCGGATCAGCGGGGTCTCTGCTAACAGCTATAATTCCATCTCGTAGGGTGAGGAAGGGGGTGAATAATAGCGTAGACGGGGTTTACCAGAGGAGGAACTGTGTGTTAAAGCCCGTCATTACACTTTCTGTCCATCCGTGTCCTCCTCTCACCCATTCCCTGCTTATATCTTCATCTGAGGGTGTTTATTGATACTCCAGGGCACTTGATAGCGGTCAGCACCATCATTCTTGAAGAGGATGTGCTTCGCATACTAGACAGAGTCCATTTTACACTCTCCCATCCGGTTTGCATGCCTGCTTAAGCAACATGCAGACCCAGTGTTTGTCTTTCTAGGGCTATTAAAGTGGCCATATTCATAACTTTGGAATACTTTTACATTGTTTAAAGTAAAAAAAACGAACTATTTTTCTCATACTGTACATTGTTGCAGCACCTCTTTTCACCCTCTGCCTGAAACACTCTTTTTTAGTTCCTACCTCTTTAAACCCCGCCTTTCCGAGATGCCCAGTGTGCTCTGATTGGTCAGCTGGACCAGTCTATTGTGATTGGTCAACCGATTGGAGCGCGTGTCGGAAATGTGTCGCCCCTTATCATAATCGGGTTTCAGCTCCCGAGGCTTCATGAGCAGCTATAAACTATGGTAACAAATCCCTCTGTATTGAAAGTCCATTCAATGTTTTTAGCCCTCGTGGTGGAAAAAGAAACCCAGTATCTCCTCGACATGCAAATGTGTAACATGATGACGTAGTTAAGTCACTGAAATAACGGCAGGACAACAAACAAGGCATTTCAAGTGTTTTCCGTTGGATTGATGAACTCTTTTTGCCGTGGATTGTGCCATGCACGCATGCATTGTTTACATGCACAAACTGCTATATTACACACAAAAGGAAAGGTAAAATCAAAAAAGCATGATATGTGCCCTTTTAACTAATGTTCTGAGTGCAACAAAGGTTAGGTCCTGAATACCAACTATAAGCAGACTACTGCTATCTGCTCTACTTTATGGTCCTGAAAACCTGGATAGATCTTTAAAATGCAGAACGTGCACTCGGCTGCATGGCGCGTCTGGAAATGTGCCCAGTTTTAACCCTCTTCTCCATAATTTCATGAATTACTGCTGCCATGATCAATTAAAAATATATCTCGTCTGTTTACCACAACAACATTAAATGCATAAAGGGCTAATCTATAACAAGCCTCATTCGCATAGAAATGAGATGCGTTCGCTCTGATAAGAATAACAATTAACTAAATACGGCTGCCACAGCGCTAAACAACACTAAAAAAAATATTTATTGAAAGATCACTTGAGTATGTTCTACAAGAAAATGCTATTTCAGTTTTTCTACTTCGAAATGTTTAAGTAATGTCTCTGAGTTGGCAAATTTTTTCAGTGCAAATATAGTCATTCCCACCAGAATTTTTTCAGATATTTTCAAAATTGTGACTGAAAATCACATTTTTATTTTACATTTAGCCTACATTTAGTCATTTAGCAGACGCTTTTGTCCATTTTATGTCCATTATATAATGATTTTATCTCATTTAACTTTATCTCATTTAACTAGTCCCATGCGTTTAACACGAAAACATAAACATGCCATTGGATTACATGCGCAGCCATGTCTCTTTTAACATGTAATCATAATTATGGATTTTGATTGGCTGATACTGCTCTCAGGCTAATGTTTTCTGCGTAAAAAATTGAAAAATGCATTCAATGAGTCTGCACTAAAATTCTGTGATCACAATCCTGGAGAGGCTGTGTGCAACATTTGTTAAGGTGTTTAGTGAATAAAATGCAGGTTTGTGTTGAAATAGCACATGCTAAAGTAGTGCTTCACCCTGTGCTCTTTCTGTAAGACTCTCTCATTGCTGCGTGGTCAGCAAACACCTACGGTCTACATCACCTTTGGCTTCTGTGAGCAATGTCAACATCCACTGAACGTACAGTAAACCGCTGAACACTCGACCCAGAGCGCTCCTGGTCTCATACACCATCAAAACCAAGAACATCCATGACATTTCGGTCAATATGTGAAAGAGCAGAGGTTCAGGAACACTGCGGGTACGTAAATCCCCGTTTATCCTTAGTTTAACAACTGAGAATTAATTAAATGGATTCAACTTCTGCACACGGTGAGCAGATAAGAATGTGCAAGATAAGAATAATAATACGCTTTCCCTTCTTAGACGAACTACCCGCTGGAACACACTACACCACTTCTTTCTTTAAATCTGAATAGATTTTAAAACCCAATTTATCGTTCACTTGCCAACTTTGTAAGAGGAAAAACTAGGGATCATACATATGCCAAATAAGGATCATACACTACCAGTCTTTTAACTCTTTCCCAGCCATTGACGGAATTTTACGGCTTTCTGTATTTTCACTGTTATATGGTAGGGGGCGCTATGGAGGCTTGTTTCCGCCACAGAATAAAACATTTTAAAAGATAATTGCGACTTTTTATCTCACAATTGCAAGTTTACATCTCGCAATTCTGACTTTTTTTCTCAGAATTGTGAGATATAAAGTCAAATATACTCGCAATTGCGTGTTAAAGTCAAAATTGAGGGATCTAAACTCACAATTGCATGTTATAAAGTCAGAATTGAGGGATCTAAACTCACAATTGCGTGTTAAAGTCAGAATTGAGGGATCTAAACTCACAATTGCGTGTTAAAGTCAGAATTGAGGGAACTAAACTCACAATTGCATGTTATAAAGGCAGAATTGAGGGAACTAAACTCACAATTGCATGTTATAAAGTCAGAATTGAAGGATCTAAACTCACAATTGCGTGTTAAAGTCAGAATTGAAGGATCTAAACTCACAATTGTGTGTTAAAGTCAGAATTGAGGGATCTAAACTCACAATTGCGTGTTAAAGTCAGAATTGAGGGATCTAAACTCAGAATTGCGTGTTATAAAGTCAGAAATTGCAAGATTTTTTTATTCTGTGGCAGAAACAAGCTTCCACAGGGCGCTGTTATGCATCTTCTGAAAACATACTTAATCTCATGATCAAAACATAGGCGAAGAATAAGCAGAAACAAGCGATAGCATATGTATGCAGATGCAGATGCATATGTAAAATAGCGCGATCATCAACATTAAAGGGCTCATCGGATGACAAATTCACTTTTATATGGTGTTTGCATATAAATGTGTCTTTGCAATGTGTGGAAAAAATCCATTCTCTCCTTTTTTTTTTATTCTTAAAAAAGTCTAAACACTCTCAATAATCAAGCCGTTTGGATTTTCTGAGCACTATGATGTCATATAGCTCATGCTCCGCCCACGACCACTGAGGGACTGTCCCGTATTAGCATATTTCCAGCTCTCAGCCATTTGTATACTGTCCACCAAGGCAGCACTTTACGTGTCTTGTGTCGACACCCCCCCATGGGTTAGAGAGGGGTGGGGTGAGCACTTGCTCATTATCATTTAAAGAGACATGCACCGAAACGGGTTGCTGTGAACAGAGCTGTTTTTGAGGAGGTAAAAAGGGTGTTGTTTTACACAACCATTGAGGAATTTTAACCAAAGTGTATTACAAACTTTACATGAAGACCCTAAAGAATCATACCAACTTGTGGAAAATGGGCATCCGATGGCCCCTTTAAACATTATATAAATTGCCTAAAACTGGTTTAAATTCATCAATGCATCAAGCCAGTCTAGGCAACCAGGAAAAGCCATCTTACCAATCTCTCGAGAGATCTGCACGAACGCTTCCACGCCGCTTTCCCCGTAGTTCCCTTCCGAGGCCAGCGTGGAAACGTAGTTCCAGCCCATCGCTGTGACGATATCCAGCATGGCCTGGGCCTGGTAGGAATCCGGTGGAACGACGCGGGAGAAAAAGTCATAGCGAGTGTTGTCGCTCAGCTCCGGAGCTGTGGATGCATAGCTGATCTGAGGAATCTGCAGAGAAATAAAGAAAGAGAGCGTTCAGAGGGATGCTTCTCTGCTATCACAGCATATTTACCCAACATATGCTGTTTTGTTTGTGCATACAAGTATTGCATTAGCTTAGCAACATGTGCTAACCAGGATTATTATCATTAGCTAAAAAATCTAAAAAGCCCCACACATGATGTGCGGACAAAAATATATATACTGTGGTAACAAATTAAGAATTCGTTCTCTCGTTTTAGTAAATCGTGGCCATATTGTACTAATTCGTTCCCTCATTTTGAATTAACTAAAACAAGGGAATTAATTATTACAACTTGGCCACGATTTAGTAAAAATAGGGAACAAATTACAATATTGTGAGCACAATTTAGTAAAACGAGGGAATAAATTATTATATCATGCTCACTATTTAGTAAAACGAGGGAACGAATTAGTAAAATGTGTTGGCGTATTAATAAGTTGCAGGAGCACATTTTATTTCAGCTTGTTGCATAGACAATGTGTCTTATTTTAATTTAATTGTAGTTAAAGTACTAAAAAATGTAACCAAATAACCTAGAAACTAATAAATAAAAATAAATAAATACTACATAAAATAACTAAAAGAATAAAAATTACAGAAAACACAACAAAATGACTAAAACTAACCAGATTTAGTCAAAATAAACAGGAAAACGAAACATTTTAATCTATCAAACTCAACTCAAAAACTAGGATTTGTGAGAACAGTGAATTCAGGCCAGATATCTTTGTTTGAGGCAGGTTTGCCGCTGAGAATCATGGGTAATGGAGTCAGGGCGGTGGGAGGTTTGATTGACAGATTCATAGTAGAGGAAGAGTACAGGAGGATGTTAAAGAAGCTCACGGCTGAATTATCCTGAAGTGTTCCGTTACAAAACTGTTTTGAGATGCAGCTCACGTCAATCTACACAAACAGAGTTAAATCCAAACATCCCCAGAGGTGCGACAGCACACAATCACCTAGACTGTGCGTTCACCGCTCCAAGCTGTAAATAAGAAAAGATTTAGCCACAAAGTGCTTGAGGAACATCGCTGTATGTGTGTGGATAGCTTTGTCAAGTAGATCCATGAGTAATGATGCAGAAAGTTGTGACATTGAAAAATACATCAAATTTACACCGTCTCCATGCAGCAGTGAGGAGTGGAAATTGAAATCTTACACTGTAAGACTGATAGATAATCAAGAGTTTTTGATAAACGTGCAACAAGAATGCCATGTAGAGCTAAAAAAAAATAAGACAGCCTCAAAGCTCGCAGCGTCTTACACGTAAACTATGTTGCTAATAAGATGTCAAGTGAACTTTTGCGGGTTCACTCATCTGAAAAGGTTAAACATTTTGCAATGCAAACTTTCATTAAGTATAGCAGCGGCGGCTCATGAATATTTCATGAGAAAAGGCTACACAAATAAGAAAACACCCAAGAGGCCAAGATACATAAAAGACGGGAAAGATAACTCTTACTCCTTAATGTATAACACTTTTAAAATAAACAAATATTGCTTTCTGAGATAAAAGTAGCATATTGTGAATATGAAGTAATGATCTCATACCAAAGAATCATTGGTATCTGGTATGATGAGCATCATAATTAAAGGAGAGTGACATATTTTAAACATATTTGCTTATGAAATAACTAAGTATTACACATGGAAAATGTTTTAGAACGTTTTTACTATTACAGTTGTGAAGGTTAATTGATCGTGAAAAGTGTTGATTATAGCATTATATTTAGATCCATGGCGTTATATTTAGATCATGGCATAAAAGGTTGTAGTGATGAGCATGTAGCCAATCACAGATATGTTGAGCGCATGAATGCAGTGATCTCATCACTGCAACTCACGAAATGCTTTCATCATAACTAACACTGCAAACACGATGTAAATAAGAGATTTGTTGATTGTAACAGGAGTTTTGGCGAAAGTCCAGAACTCAGTCACTGATAAACTCTGGGTTTTGATTGACAGCTCGGTCAATTGTAAAGGGAACATTCTTTGAACGATTTCTATAATTTAATCACAGTTTAAATAACAGATTATTTTCATCCTACTAAGAGAAACAATGTGAAGTTGACAGTTTAGTCAATGGTTTGATTTACTGACACATAGACAAAGAACATCTGACTGTCTCTACATGAATCATTACATATCAAAACCACTGGTCACAGATCAGGCATCAGAATGAACAGTTACTTACATATTGTTGCATTACTGTCAATTCCATATCGTAAAAGTCTGTTTGCAAAGCCTGCACCGATACTGCAACTGATTTACCAAAGCATGCGCCGAAATTGCGACTGATTTACCAAAGAATCCACAGTGAAATGTATCGAATACAGATACATTTGTAGTGGGGTTTTTTTGTATTTATTTATTTAATCAGGAACAATACACATTAATAATACATGACAATATGTAAAATGCGCCAGATTTAGCCAACACTTGCAAATTTTCATCCGTCGTCCCTCATCTGAGACATTCACATTGTTGAAAATTAATTACCATATCCTTGGGAAAGTAATGTTATTTTTAGTCCAGTGATCCTGTATCTCTCCTCTCCCTTCGTCATCTCACTAACACGCCCGTGGACGGGCCAAAGTAGCAATGATGAAGTAGGTGTTGATTTTCTTCTCTTTCACCTATCATAGGCATATTCCACAACGAGTCCTTCTCTGGCCTTGATTTCAATAAAAGCCGTTTTTGTTTTTCTTACAGGATATTCTTATAGTATGATGACCTCTTATATGTCAAAAACTCAAAGAAAATTTGATAGCCCCTTTAATTGTAAAACCACTATAAATCAAGTTAAATTACGAAATAAAATGAATAACCCATCCTCTGTGAACACAAAAGCATTAAAGTGTTTGATTTTTACAGTCAATAAACTTTTCATCCTTAGTAATCCCCTTTTTCTAAATTTCCTCAAGCTATTTCTGCATTTATTTTACCAAAAAAAAACAAAAAAACCTTGTTTACCTGTCACCTCAAGTCTCCAATGCAGGTGTAAAACACGCCAGAAGTAGTTTTAAAGCTCACTGAATGAGAACTTTAATATTGAGCTGAATATTGAGCGGTTGTAGTTTATGACTCCGGCGGATAAAAACACTACTATAAAGATCTCCGCATGAAATGTTCTTCTGGCCAAGCAACAGAGATCTCACAATGATCACACCGCACGAGCACAGAGGCATTTGCATTAAAAGAACACGGCACTGAAGACATACAAATGAAGGGACATAACAAACCCGAGGCGATGTACGAAAGGCTGGAAGATAAGAATGAAGAAATGGGATGTTTGTGACAGCTCTGTGGTTTTATGCAAAAGGGAAGTGATCAAGAGATCCTTGAGCATTTAAAACCTAATAATCCTCAGATTCTCGCTAACCCAAGACCTGTTTAATGGTTAAAAGAAATAAGATAAGCTGTTGACAGCATTTGTGATAATGTTTATTACCACAGACTACAATGCTGATATATGAACAAACATTGGATGGATGGATGGATGGATGGATGGATGGATGCTTTTTGGGGCATTAAATATTGGTAAAATACAGGTAAATTGATGAGCACAAACCTTTTTGTTTTTCAAAATAATAGTTTTTTATTGTTTTAATAGCCTAGTATAAAAGTTATATTTAAGTTAATAGTAAATGATTCATTTAAATACTCTCCTCCCATACATACTGTATTACATCTGAAAGAGAAACTCCTAATGCCTTTGCAATAAGGTCAGTTGCAAAAATAACCCTGTCAACACCTTTTCAGCGCTAGTTTTGCACTGTGTGTCTTTACTAAATCCTGACGGTAGTTTTTTAACACCAAAAGAGTGTTTGCGCTCGTGCAAGCTGTTGGTAAAATCGACCCTGTGCGTCTTACAGTGTTAAGTGCCTTAGCCTACTGTAACAGCATTTGACATAAATGCTGTGGTGCATTGTGTATATGCATCCATAAAAAATTAAGCCATTATTGATTGTGAAAATTCTCCCAGAATGCTCTGCACTTTTGAAATTATTTGCATATTGTGTTTTCATATAGAGAGGTCAAACAACTAAAGCTATAATGCAAGATTGGAAGTCACAAGTATAATATCTGATCATACTCACAAATATATGTGCGTGCGCATTAATTTGAACAGTGTGTGTGTGTGTGTGTTTGAGTCCCAGGATAATGGAGCTGGGTGGCTGCTGTATAAAGCTGATAGATGCTTCTCCAGCACTGCTAATTAACCCTTGCACAGACCTTTATTGTCCGACATTCAGCAGCGTAAGGCAGACATGGACCTTAACAAAGGGTGCAAATGCAAGATTGGCTCCGGACAAACACACACAAACACACAGGCACCCTCATGTAATTACAGCTCCATTGATTAATGCGTCTTGTATGCTGAGATTACATGGATCTGACGACACGACTGATTCCCTGGCGAGTCTGTATTGTGTGAGTAGAGGAGACGTATTATATTATAAGTGTGTGTGTGTGTGTGTGTGTGTGTGTGTGTGTGTGTGTGTGTGTGTGTGTGTGTGTGTGTGTGTGTGTGTGTGTGTGTGTGTGTGTGTGTGTGTGTGTGTGTGTGTGTGTTCACCTATGCATGCAATAGAACATCATAGAAGGCTAATACCTCATTGCTATCAAACCTTTTCCTCAAATCTTAAATGTATAACAAAATTAAGATAAACAAAATGTATGCATTGTACAACATATCCATACTACGATATAATCAATTGATACCATTTTAATGTAAAGTAATTCAAAATTATGCATTCAGTTTAATATTGTCATAAGTTTCCAATAAAAATGATCTGAAATTTCCTATTTTACAAGACTAAGAACATTTTTGGGGTAGCAAACTAGTTTAGATAGATTACTTGGTTTTAAATCAATAACTAACTTAATAATAAAATAGCCTCTGTGTATAAAAGTCCCATTTTTCTGAGGACGTAACCATAGTAACTGGCTGATTAAGATCATCAGATTAGATTATTAAGATAATATTGAACAGTACGTCAACAAAACAGTAGAGCCTACTGTCATTAGTTATAAATCTATTATAGATTTAAATATCATGTATATAACAAAAACTGGTCTTTCAGACAATAGATGTTTGGGTTACTGTGCTGGAGGGACCAAAAGAACATTTTTTGGGTATTACAAGACAAACAACAACCGAGAACGCTCTGAAACGATCCATAAAAAAATCTTTAAAAAAGGCTGAACCTCCTGAAAGTTATACCGTATAAAATAAATTAAAATTTAATAAATTACAAAAAATTACAAAATAAAATAAAAAAGTATATAAAATATTTAAGATTAAGACAAACAAAATGTATTTATTTAAAAAATAAAGCATATGTATACTATCATTAATTGATTAATTTCATTAATATAATTAATGCATTTTATTTAATGTAATTTAAAACTCAAAATTGCACAAATCATGCATTCAGTTTAATATATATATATTTTTTTTTTTATTACGATTAAGAAATTAATTTTTGGGTAGCACGAGACAAACAGCCTGAAATTATCTATACATGTAAATACACCTTTAAAGCAGTTATTGTATGATTTACACAGCATTTCCAACCAACAAAATGTTTCATGCACTTTATAGGCCAAAAAGATGTGGGTAATCAGGTCATGTAATGCATGTTCCCCCTCAGTGCCTCTGTGACATCTGGTTTAGTGTCGCTTTCAGTCCAAACAAAGGGATCAGCTGTGGGCGTAATGTCAAACACAAGTGAACGTCCAGCATCTCGGACAAAAAGCAGGTGGACCGAAGAGACCTTATACATTTAGCTGTAAGCATTTGTCTTTATGCTAAAACAGTAGATTGGATTAGTTGCTCAGCATTGCCTGCAACAACATTATAAACACCTTATCTCACATTCAGTGACAGAAGCAAGACGACCACACACAATACAAACAATAGGACGCTCGCCCAGAACCAAATACACTGCCAAAATAGTAGCATTACGTCCTGAAAATAAACCAACACCTCAGACTCTGAATGTCAGACGTTTGGCTCAGTAGACGTTTGGTGCTAGTGTTGTTTATATGTCTATATGCTTTAAGACAAACCATGTGTAAATTCATAAGTCGACACCATTGCTGAGTATTTTCACCTTAAAACTCTCCTTTCAAACACGCTTTGAAATCGCTGGTGTTTCTGACGTCACAAACTACCTTGTAACCAATCAGATCAACGTGTGATCGTCAACCAGTGGATCTCTGAGCTGAGTGAGTGGAGGCGGGGCTCATTTGCATATTCATAGAACCATGCATACTAAATGAGGTAAGGGTGTCGAGTTACATTCAAGATATTTTAAGGCATGACCTAGTTTAAATATGTAACTTTGGTGATCAAAGATGAGTTTTAAGGGATACAATGATTGACTACAGGGGGACTTTAACCCTCTGGGGTCGGCAAACGCGCCGGCACGTTTTGCTGGATTTTTTTCACATATACTGTTGCAGCAAAATAGACTTAAAATACTCCGCCATTTATGGTCATACAGACTTAAGAAATATGAAAAAATAAACTATTAAATGTCTACTTTTTTATGTGTCCACTTACAATCGAAACAAAACATTGTGCTTTTGTAAAATAAAGAAAATAAAACAGGGTGTGCTTTCTGCCTCTCCGTCTCCGTGAACTTTATTTCTGGAGCACGTCTCTAAACTTAAACAGAACTCAGCGAATACTATTCACCCAGGCATGAGCAATATATCTTTATAACCATTTAAGTGTCTACTATTCAATGATCTAATTCAAAGCTAAAACAAATATTCTCTGTTTATGTAATCTGTATGAAAAGAGAGAGATGTCAGTCGTTCTCATTTCAGCTCATTATCTGCTAATGTGACCACGCCTAATGAGAGCGCACGCTATTCAAATGAAAATGATCTGAAGCGATCCATGCAAACCTGTGAACGCCCACATCAACTCGATAAAACTAATAATACTAAATAATAATCCTGGAAAATTTACCTCAGAAGTGCTGGTTTAGTTTCATTTCGAGGAGCAACGGATCCAGCTGAGGATTAACTACCTTGTAACCAATCAGATCAATGTGTGATTGAGTGGATCTGTGAGCTGCTGTGAGTGAGTGGAGGCGGGGCTCATTTGCATATTCATAGAACCGCGAATACTAAACGAGGCAAGGGTGTAGAGCTACATTCAAGATATTTTAAGGCATGACCAAGTTTAAATATGTAATTTTGGTGATCAAAGATGAGTTTTAAGGGATAAAATGATTGACTACAGGGGGACTTTAACCGATAACAGCCTGAACAATGAGATGAAGCGCTTGTATAATTTGCACAGTGGTTCCAACAGGGTTTGTTATATTTTACAAGGCTATTTTACAAGACTAAGATCATTTTTGGATAGCCAAAATAATGCAGCTGATGCCAAGCAGTGACCACAGTAAAGCAACAGGGAACCCAAACAACTCAGACTCTGAGTGTCAACATGGCCATTTCACCCGCAATGAGGCGGATCGCTTACATTGTGCTCTACTGATAATGGCAGCGTCGGGGTGTAAACGCAGGGCAAAGCGCCCTCTCTCCTCAGCGGGACACACACATTTGGCAGGTGGCTTAGCACGGGCTTCCAGCGCCACAGTTTCATCCATCATCTGGACGGCCTGTCGGATTGGACGCTTGGACTGGCAGAGCTACGGGTGGTCAGAGACAGATTCGCTGACGGGGTTTATATGACTGTTGAGATCGCAGAAGAAGCCGCTCGATCGCCTTACATTACCACTTTATGTATGAAGAGATGTTTGCTGTAGGCTCAACTGTAATGTAATCAGACTGATGCAGCTCTGCTATCGTACAACAAGAGGTGACCTCTGACCTGAAGGTCTCATTATCTCTGGGTCATTCATATTCTGCCATTCAGACACTAATACGTTATTAATTATGACTTGACTAGTTGCACGAGAAAATGAACAGAATTCAAATCAAGAGATTAAGCCTTTGCTCGCTCAGTGAGGGACTGGGAGTTTACATGAAGGTGACAACGTTAATTCTAATATTTTTTATAAATAATATATTATAATATTATAATTATTGAAAAATATTAAAGTATTTATATAAAATAAAGTGCATGTATATCACAGAAACAGCACATTGTGCAGCACAAGACAAATATTAACTGAATGTTTGACCTGAAATGAGCCATAAAGAAACAGTTGAACCCCTTGAAAGTTAAATAAATTTGCACAGTGGTTACAACCAGTTTTGTGAGCTTCTTTAGGCATTTACAAAAAAAAAAAAAAAAACATTTGTGAGTTTAAAGGGGACATGACATGAATTTTTTTAATTATTTTGATATATTATTTGAATAATGTTCACTTATAATGTTAATAAAGTTTTTGCACAATAATAAAAAATAAATAACTTCATATATATATATATATATATACTGTATATATATAATTAAATAATTTAAAATATATAGGTGGTTTTGGTCACATGGGTAAAAAAAAAATTAAATTGAGATTTATACATAACATGAGAGCTGAATAAACAAGCTTTCCATTGATGTATGGTTTGTTAGGATAGGACAGTATTTGGACGAGATACAACTATTTGAAAATCTGAGGGTGCAAAAAAATCGAAACATTGAGAAAATCGCCTTTAAAGTTGTGCATTTATGTTGGCGATTGTGCTGCATTCACTCACAAAAATACATGTTTTATATATTTACGATAGGAAATTTACTAAATATCTTCATGGAACATGATCTTTACTTAATATCCTAATGATTTTTGACATAAAAGAAAAATCGATAAATTTGACCCATGCAATGTATTGTCGGCTATTGCCACAAATATACACAAATATACCCGTGTGACTTGTGACTGGTTTTGTGATCCAGGGTCACACACACACACATATATATATATATACACACCGATCAGGCATAACATTATAACCACCTTCCTAATATTGTGTTGGTCCCCCTTTTGCAGCCAAACAGCCCTGACCCGTCGAGGCACGGCCTCCACTAAACCCCTGGAGGTGAGCTGTGCTCTCTGGCACCGAGATGTTCGCAGCACATCTTTAAGTCCTGTAAGTTGCGAGCTGGAGCTCATGGATCGGACTTGTTTGTTCAGCACACCCCACAGATGCTCGATTGGACTGAGATCTGGGGGATTTGGAGGCCGAGTCAACACCTCAAACTCATTGTTGTGCTCCTCAAACCATTCCTGAACCATTTTTTTGTATAACGAGTCATTTGTGGAGCTTGATTAAATAAATGCTTTGTTTATAAAGAGGACAGTTGAAGCTGTGTAACTTGCAAGATGTTTTAATGGAAGACCTTTTATATGTCTATATATCAAGGCAAATTTGATTTCTCATTTCATTTTTGTCCAGTATATTAAGGGGTATCTGAAGGGGACATGAACATGTCAGATTATACATTTCCCCAACGGCCTCGGCAGACCCAGGTGATTAGCATGCTAAGCCTCTGAGATCGCGACGCCTCCCAGCATCTCACCCTATCCTGAACGCGCTGAGAATTGGAAAATGTCTCAGCTCGCTCCTTTCAGACTTACTCTATCCTCGTTTCAGCGTGAGAGACGAATATCACAGCTCCTGTTCTCATACCACCCCGTTACAGCCATCCTGTGCCAGAATGGAGAGGATCACAGTAGTCTCAAGCTCTGAAAGCAAGCCATTGACCATCCACATAATGCATGCAAATATGACAAGAAGTATTGCTAGGTATTTTGCATGCATATAGGGAGTAATAAAAAAGTAATTGTGTGTGTGTGAGTGAGTGAGTGAGTGAGTGAGTGAGTGAGTGAGTGTGTGTGTGTGTGTGTGTGTGTGTGTGTGTGTGTGTGTGTGTGTGTGTGTGTGTGTGTGTGTGTGTGTGTGTGTGTGTGTGTGTGTGTGTGTGTGTGTGTGTGTGTGTGTGTGTGTGTACTTGTACAACTATCTTTGTGAGGACCAGTTTGAGTTTTAGACCAGTGGAGTGAGGACAAACAGAGTAAAGTGAGGATATGTTGTCCGGTCCTCACTTTCTGAGAGCCTTTAAAGGCCTGTTTGAGGGTCAAGACTTGGTTTTAGGGATAAGGTTATAATGAGGTTAAGGGTCGGTTTAGGGTCAGGGGTCGGGTTAGGCACTTAGTTGTGATGGGTAAGGTTAGAGTAAGTGGCTAGAGATTGCATTGTGTCAATGAATGTCCTCATAAAGATAGATGTACAAGAATGAGTGAGTGAGTGTGTGTGTGTGTGTGTGTGTGTGTATGCATATGTATATATGCATGCATAATGTATAGAATAAGTAATGAGATTTTTTTAGATATAATCACATATAAAGCTTGACATATCCATGTAATAGGTGTGTTTGCGCACTTTCTTGCTTTGAACACATGCTAACCATCACTCCATTTATCTCTGTCAAACGCACATGTATCATAAGTGGCCTCATGGGAAGCGTATGGTTTTTTATTCTTAGCAGCTCATTTAAACCTATTATCATTCGCCAGCGGTTCAAACGCGTCACGTGACACATCATGATCCCCAGTGATGTCAGCAAACTCTCTTACGCCATAACAGCTGTACCAATTAAAACCACGCGTCTAATGCCTCTATGATCATCGCTGCCCTTCCATTACTTTCCCGAACGCTCCCTCGCCGTTAGCCTCAATGCTAATTTCTTCCTGGTTGCCGCAATAAGGGCAAATTCGACAAACATCAGAAGTGCTTTTGATGGTGGGAGGATTTGGTGACTGAGTCAGAGCCGCTGAGGAGTTTGATGGCTCTCTCTGAATACCAATGTGCCTGGCAGGCCTCCATCATATTGTTGACTGAAAACGAGAGGGAGAGAGCGAGCGCTAATGCACCAGTTGAATTGCTATGCAGCTCGACGCGTGAAGGGTTGATCAGCGCTAAAGGCGGAGAGCGCAGGGTCTCTGGGTTGAAGAGTGTCATTTACCTTCAGCCTCGACTCAACTTCAGTAATAAGTGATAGCGACACACCACTGCTAATTTAAATAGCATTGATAAAAAAAAAAATGAAATATCCTCTATGAATTTGAACACCGATTGAATATTGATCCAGACCTTTCATAGAAAATATCCCTTTTACGGTAGAGGAACTGACTCTTCGTTGATGCTTTGCTAATTTCTTTCCTTTTTATTCAACAGGGAAACTCAAAATTTAATTATTCAAAAATAATCAAAATAGTATTTGCATTGTCTCTAATAATCGTTTGTGAATAATCCTTCTGCCTAATACGAGTCAAGTTGATCCCCAGATCCTTTTTTTGCGGTGTCTAAGACTATCTTAAAATAAACAAACAAATAAATCAATAAATGCAAATATAGCTTCACTTCTAAATCAGCTCAGAGTATAGAAATATCATTTTTTTAGGTTCTATTTAGAACTTTTAAGGGTTCCATCAGGGATCATTTTATGGATTTATAGTCTTAATGAATATGTTTTAATAAAATGTTATGAATTTAACAACAGCTTGTAAACATACTTTATCACTATAAAAAAAATAAAAAAAATAAACCTGTTAAACATGAAAGTGTTATAATCATTAAGACATTTCTTCTTAAATACAGTGCTATGCATAAGTTTAGACACCCATACTAAAGTTGACTAAAAAGAGGAATAAAAAATCATCTTTTGGAAACTGAACTTAATGCCTTAATTTAAAAAATTAGGAAAAATCCAACCTTTAAGGACACCAATTTTCTTTGTGAATGAATAATGCACGGTAAATAAATAAATGTTCTTCCTTAAAATACAGGGTGCATAAGTTTGGACACCCCTATGTTAAATTCCCATAGAGGCAGGCAGATTTTTATTTTTAAAGGCCAGTTACTTCATGGATCCAGGATACTATGCATCCTGATGAAGTTCCCTTGGCCTTTGGAATTAAAATAGCCCCACATTATCACATAGCCTTCACCATACCTAGAGATTAGCATGGTTTTATTTCAGTTAGCCTAATAGCTAGTTTGATTTGCATTGAGAGATGATCTTATGGAAAGTACCCCATGCCAATCTCTAGGTATGGTGAAGGCTATGTGATGATGTGGGGCTATTTTAATTCCAAAGGCCAAGGGAACTTTATCAGGATGCATAGTATCCTAAAAAAAAATTTTTTTTAAATACTTAAAAATAAAAATCTGCCTGCCTCTATGGGAATTTAACATAGGGGTGTCCAAACTTATGCACCCTGTATTTTAAGGAAGAACATTTATTTATTTACGATACATTATTCATTCACAAAGAAAATTGGTGTCCTTAAAGGTTGGATTTTTCCTAATTTTTTAAATTAAGGCATTAATTTCAATTTCCAAAAGATGATTTTTTATTCCTCTTTTTAGTCAACTTTAGCATGGGTGTCTAAACTTATGCATAGCACTGTAGATCCTTTAGGAATAAAGGGTTCTTTATAATTGGGTCGAGAATCCTAAAGTTCTATATAGAATCTTTTCATTTACATGTTCTTCCTGGTATCTCTCCCAGTAGTGGATTGAGCGAATCTCCATTTATCCCTCAAGGCATCTGGGTGTTTTTTTATCTCCTCTCCACTCCATCCGCCTGAAGAAATCCTCTTGTTCACCCTTCACTCTTAAAGAAAAGAATCTCTCCCACCCATCTCTGCCAAGTGTCATTTTAAAGGCAGCTAAGCATCCACGTGAACACACATGCCACAGAAACATCCACCTTCTTGTCTTCATATTCTTCCTTTAGCAGCGAGCTGTCGGTGTGTGGGAGGCCTGTGCTTCTGCACGCCTGCTCATTCCCCACTGAACACCGCACAAATCACCTAAACTCATGTGACTAAATCAAATGTGACTGATAAATCTATACCATATATATTATTGCACTGCACTGGCCTGAGACGTGTACTGGCCCATCACATCCCACTACAGACAGTTGACCACTATATAGAACACATGGAGATTATCACTGTATTGCCTATAATATAGGCTGATTTTCACTGTATTTAACCATTTTAATCATTAATAATAATAATTTGTAGCATTTATATAGCGCTTTTCTGGGTACTCGAAATGCTTTGCTAACTTACTTGCACAGAACTTTTAAAGTGCCGCTATTATGCTATTTTAAAGGCTAATTTTGTTTTCGAGTCTCTTACAAAAGTTTTACACACATCTAAAAGTTAAAAAAAACAACTACTTTTCTCATGGTTCGATAAAGCATGTGGTCTCTCTAAACCCCGCCTTTCTGAAAGTCTGCTCTGCTCTGATTGGTCAGATGCCCAGTCTGTTGTGATTGGTCTACTCTGCTCTGATTGGTCAGATGGCCCAGTCTGTTGTGATTGGTCTACTCTACTCTGATTGGTCAGATGGCCCAGTCTGTTGTGATTGGTCTGCTCTGCTCTGATTGGTCAGATGCCCAGTCTGTTGTGATTGGTCTACTCTGCTCTGATTGGTCAGATGGCCCAGTCTGTTGTGATTGGTCTACTCTGCTCTGATTGGTCAGATGGCTCCGTCTGTTGTGATTGGTCTACTCTGCTTCCAGTCTCAGCTACGACGACAGTGTTTGAGGGCGGGGCAAAGCAGACGCTGTGAACAGCCAATGAAGAGCATAGACTGGCATTATGCAAATGTGTTACAAACCTACAAAGACTTGTGCAGGAAGACTGGAATTACTGATGGAATTATATGATAAAGCATGATGAGGCATTTTAAATATTTGTATATCTCAACTGATTTGTATAATTTAATCGTAAGCAACAGCAGACAACAAAAATCTAGGCCAAAGTAACCACAGGTGAATGTCAGGTGTCATACACACCACAAATTGGCTAAACTAAGAGTGGTTGTTATAATGTTATTATATTTAATGACACTATACGACATTGCTTATTGTATTCTCTCAGTCATAGTAAAAACACGAGAAAGAATTCAACCTCTTTTATCTCCTGTAGGGAAAAAAAAAAGCCTTAAGAGATTCATTTTAGTGGCGGTAATTGAAAAGATTAAGTAACACTGGAGTTCAGCGGCGGTGCATTGCACAGAGCGAAAGACTGATTGAATTTTTAAGTTATCAGGGGGTGTTTGATTTGCATTGAGAGTCCGCAGTGGTGCCACTTTCAGCGGAATATAGAAAATTATACTTAACATGCTACATTATGGGTTGAAAGGATTTTATAAATCAAAGCACTAAGGAAAAATTGCAATTAACTCAAATGCACACGGCATCTATGAAAAAATGGCAGGGTGTGTCACTGTTGCCTTCGAGCTGAGCATGATGGGATATTTACAGTAGTGTTTGCTAACGCAAGCATCACTAATATATGGAAATCTGTTTCCGAATGAATGAATGAATGAATGAACACTTTTCAATATCAAAATGTGACTTTCATTCTTATTTGAAACTTTATCTCACAATTAACTTTAATATTTTGCTCCGAGGCAGAAATGGAAAGTGGACCTTTTTAAAGAAATCTTTCCAGCAATATGACTTGAGCTGAATATTGATACTATTGTCCTTTTCAGAGCTTCTTCACAGCAGAATTTGAATATGCCTCATATTTGATGAAGTTTGTGTCATTGATCAAACAAGTTTACATGTTTATGTTCATTCTCAAGGTCTAAAGGTAGGTAGGTAAATGAATATTGTAATAGATATCGATATCATATGATGTAGAAATAAATATTGTGATAATATATTTGGTCATATATCGCCCAGCCCTACTCTAAAGTGGACAATCGAAATAAAGTGTTACCTTTTTCTTTCTTTTTTTTCCTAATAAAGCTTGCAGACTGGCAATATATTGCCAGAATCAAGGAAAGCATTCAACAGGAACAAGACTCGGATCAGAAGTACATTATGAAGGCTTTCAAAGAGGTTTTGAAAATCTCTTCACATCAATCCTTGACGCCGGCTCTAAGAACAGCAAGAAGAAGAAGAGAGAGAGAGAGGCTCATGGACGCCAGTTCGCTCTCAACAATAACACTCTGACTCAACAGTCGGCACACGAAGAGAAAAATAATGATTCAGATTCTTTGTCCACTGAATTCTAGTAAGTGGAGGAGGGATATCAGGATACCTGTGCGTCTGAAACATCAGCTTTCTGCCATCAAATGTGGATCGGTTCCCGCGGTGGAGTGGCTCAATGCTCGAGTACTACAGTGTTTCTAACCTGAGAAAACACACAATATTCTAAGCAAACCACTTGGAGAAGTCTGCAGCATTATGTAAGTTTCTCATAAACACTGCGATAATATCAAGTTGCCTTCATTTCCGCCAGAACGGCTTCACTCACGCGAAAAGGCACTGATGTATTTTTCATTAGAATCACAACTGGCAGCATGCCGAGGTGGCACATAATTGCTCTCATATCATCTCGGATTGTAACCTGATCTTTTTGTTGCAGAAGAAAGCACAAGGCTGGGTTATGAAAGCCTAGCCGCAGGCATACTGGTTTACATGTGAACACCACACCTCCCTGAGCTCCACTGGCACATCTTCAATGGCACATCTCAGCACATTACAGACTCCATCTGACGCCACGTGCCGGTGACGGGCGGTGAAGGAACGAGGTCTCCACAGCAGGGCACTGAGCCCAATACAATTAGGCAATCAAAAAGTGATCCCTGCCAGCACAAAGACTTCATTTTTCATTGCCAACAAGTAGACCTGAGCTTTGATAATACACTGGGATGTGCCGAGTGGGATGAGTGAAGAGTAAAGGCAATTTAAAGGAATATTCAAGTGAAGTTAAGGGTTCAGTATAAGTTAAGCTCAATCAACAGCATTTGGGGTATAATATTTCACACATAAAAATCGTGAAGGAAAAATTAGGGATTTGCAATGGAAGTGAATAAGGGATTTTTTTTAGGGATTTATCTTTTATGTGTTGTAAAAATGGATTTAACTTTTCACAGAAAAGGTGAGTAAGCTTTTTGCCCACATTAAAATGATCTTACCATGAATGTTGTGTACGTCTTGAGGCTGTATTTCCATTCACTTCCATTGTCTCACCAAAACCCAGATTTTGTTAGACAACGAGAGACGATATGAGATATTCTTGACATTATGTGACGTGAATGCTGAGTTAAGCCAAGTACTGTAGCCGACATCAATCATCAAAACACAAAATCATAAAGAAAAAAAGTTATGAGGCACTTACAATGGAAGTGAATTGTACCAATTTTTGGAGCATTCAGAAGCAGAAATGTGAAATGTGCATTATTTGAGCTGTTTAAATCATCATTTTTACAGTAGTTTTAGGGTTTTATATGCATGTTTATATGAATATTGTTCATGTTTTGTTGCTGTATTATTGAAACAGTGAGTATTTCCTTTCACTTCTATTGTAAGTGCCTCCCTGTAATCCAGATTTTGTTAGAAAAAATTTAATTGTGAATATTCTTAACCTTCATTATTTGAGCTGTTTAAATCATATTTTTTTACAGTAGTTTTAGTGTTTCATTGTTTATGCGTTGTAAAATTGGATATAGCTTCACCAGAGAATGTCTAATAAGGGGAGAAGTTCCACTCTCAGGAAACGTCCGGCTTCTGAACTGGTTGCAGTTCCACTCTGTTTCCACATGAGGGCGCTCACAGGACGAGTGCAGTTCCACTCTGGCTCCACATGAGGGCGCTCACAGGACGAGTGCAGTTCCACTCTGGCTCCACATGAGGGCGCTCACAGGACGAGTGCAGAATGAATGGAGGTCTATGGCGCTATACCCCTCAAAATCCACTTTTCTCAGGATATAATTTCTTGTCTAGTAATCTGAATGTTGTATTCGAAAGGAGACGCAAAGAAATCACACATTGCTGGGTGTTCGATTTTTTAGAGTCACTTATTTGCTTTAAAAAGTCTTTCAAAATGTCAATGACGTCATACACATCGTACAACCAGAGATACTGCTTTACCGCAATCCTTCATTCACTTTGGTGCTTTCGCGCTCTGCACTTTCTTTTCTCTCGAGGCATCGACAACACAGCTGACACAGGTATAAACACACACAGCTGACACAGGTAAACACACAACACAGCTGACACAGGTAAACACACAACACAGCTGACACAGGTAAATACACAACACAGCTGACACAGGTAAACACACGTGCTAGAAGAGTTTTTGTTATGTTGTTTTAAAAGACCATGCCGAAAATACACACACACACACGATGCCATCAAGCGGTATCTCTGGTCGTAATCAGTCCTTCACTGACCAATCAGCGTTCATTAGCAGAATGCTAGCGTGTTATGGGCAACAACAACTCAACCTGTAAGAAATCGAAAGGACATAAGTACTCGTTCATTCAACTTTCGACCTGTAACCCATGTTGCAAAACCTACAATCAAATCTGAGATTTCTCAACGGCAATCGGGTGAAAGAGACAAATTTAGCCGTCATAGACTCCCATTCATTTTGCACTCATGGGCGATCGCCCCCAGTGGAACTCTGGTGGAACTACAACCAAAATTCGGTACAATAGGACTTAATAGGGAGTGGCCAGGCTCTCCGTAGACGGGCTCTGGCTTCACACAGAAAAAGGTGAGTAAGCTTTATGTCCACGTTAAAATTATTTTACCATGCATATTGTTTGCATCTTTACTATTGAAACAGTGAGTATTTCCATTCACTTCCATTGTAAGTGCACCACTGTAATCCAGGTTTTGTGGATATTTGAAATATTCTTGACATTACATGACATAAATGCTGAGTTAAGCCGAGTAGCCGACATCAATCATCAATATAAGGGTATCTGACATTTATCGACTTTTTCAGCATCAAGATTTCAGATTAAAATAAGGAAACTGTTTATGCAACTTTTTAATTCATTTTTCACTTCTGTGTGACGACTGCATGAATTCTCTAACGCTGCCGTTAGTGCTTAAGGTACTTCAGCGAAATCAAAGAATGAACTGGTGTGATTTAGAAGAAAATCAGGCCAAAATGAAGATCGGTTTGTGTTTGTTATGGGAGTTCGAAACACGACATGTTTATTATATGGAGTCCCAAACTGCAGAGCTCGTGCAAACATCCACGTCGCCATGCTTTCTTAACCACTGTTTTCTCACCGCTGTCATTTTCGTTGCGTGTTTGTGTTGTTGTTGAGAGGAAAGCGTGCAGCACATATTTACATATTCATCTGATGTTCGTAAACAGTAATCATGTATTTCAAACTTCTTTTTACCTCTAAATGAAGAAAGAAAAAGGTCTGTCATCTGCCATGTCCAACACTTAAGTACCCAGTGTGAGTCTCTCTGAAACTTAATTCTTACCCCTGCATGGCTGTCAATAATCTACTCCCGTGACACGAATGCTCAGGAAAATGAAACACAGGGTGACCTTTAGCGGCTGCTTTGATGCTTAAATGAATAATAAATGTTATAGACAATAGTGCTTTGGTCAAGTATTAACTATTTATGATAACAGGGAGACCCCGTGGTGTGCATTCACAGAGAGAGCGGTCGATCTTCATCGCAGTAATGCTGCACTGTAAAACACAATATTGTGTCGGGGTATTTAATACTATTTTATATACTATTATAGTATTTATTTATATTTTGAATTAGCATTTTAATTTTAATTTTATAATAATAATAATAATTTTTATTTAAATAGCCCCTTTCAAGACCTCAAGGTTGCTTTACAATAAATAGAAAGTAATATAAAAACAAGTACGGCGCCGACATGTAGCGCTGTTGTGTTTGGGAGCTTTCCCGATCCCGTCCCCCTTCTCTCTCTCTCTCTCTCTCTCTCTCTCCCACCTCACTTCCTGTCTAGCTACTGTCCTATCATAATAAAAGGCAAAAATGCCACAAATAAATCTTAAAAAAATAAATCGTAAAAAAATAAATCGTAAAAAAATAAAAAAATGTATCTTAAAAAAAATTATGTTATACAACAGCATTACATCATCAAATACCAGAGCTAAGGCAAATAACAACAGAACAGAACAAAAAGATGTAGGGATGGCGATTTATTAAAGGAAACAACATTATAGAGTTAAAGATCAGTAGGTTTTAGTCATTTTGTTATGTGCATTTTTGCATTTTTATTATTTTTTTAAGTTTCTGTTACTTAACTTAAGGCAAATTTACTGTTTCTTAAATTAGTTAGCATGAACTAACAATGGAAAATACTTCTAAAGCAATTACTAATCTTAGGCATTTACGAATCTTTATTAAAAAAACTTTTTTTTTACCGTATACACTAGTATTCTATTCTGATCAAAACCTGTGACTTTCTCATTAAAAGAAAACATGCAGATCTTACTTCAACTCCAGGCTTTGTGCAGAATTTTCTCCATTTAATTTGATATGCGAGATCTTTTCTCTCGAACAGTCCAGAGTGTTACTCAGTCAAATGTTCAGGGACTGAAATGCCGGTCTGGCTTCGCTGCGTTCTTACAGTTCAAGACCCCCCAAATGTCACCATCCGTATTAAATGTCCTTCCTCGCTCAGGAGATCAACTACTTGGACTCTTTTTGCAATCCTAATGGCTGTTTTAAGCGGCATTATTTTATGAAAATAACAACCCTGTTAGTTGCAACTATAGTGCCAAAAATAAATGTCTTTCTTTAAAGTAACACAGCAGCATGACACCCAGTAAAGCTGCACACACGTGTGATCTGGACAAATACAAAGAAGAACTGACACAAATGGTGAGGAAATTGCCACATAAAGAATAGTAAAGTTGTGTTTCAGTTGGAATACTGGCATTATACTTTCTGCATACTGTCTTTTATTACAAAAATAGTACGCAAAACGAGCATTTCAAACAGTAGTTTGCTACACGTCACATGACCTCACTATGCTTTATTCAGCTAATGGCACTCAGTTATCAACTTAGAAAATATGACTGCTGGCAAACAACGTCTACTTTGCCCCTCAAACATTGTAGTTGTAGATCCAGAGCTAGAATTCAGATATGATTATGAGCGTTGTAAACGGACGACCAATCACAACAGACTGGGCTATCTGACCAATCAGAGCAGAGTAAAATCTCGGAAAGGCGGAGTTTAGATTGAATCCTTTATCAAAGCGTTTCAGATACTGTGAAAAAAAGTGTATGTACTGTGAGTTTTTTGTACGTTTTTTTTAACCTTGGATGCATGTAAGCCCATTGTAGGAGAAACCAAAACAAAATTAGGAACATTTGAAGTAACAAAAAAGGGTCACTAAAATTAAGGTTGCAATCACTTCCAGTTAACTCTGTTATACTTGAAAAGGAAAAGTCAAAATGCATAAAATTGCGGAATACGCAGTGTGTTCTAGTTGTACACTTCATCTTTTTTACAAATGTAGTAGGTCATCCAGTATTGCATGCACGCACTAAAATACACTGCAAATAATACGCTATTCCAACCTGATCTTGAGAAAATATAACTATTTTACGAGATGGCGATTTCATATGAATTCGTACGACGTGACTCGTATGAAAATGTACGATTTTTAGACAAATTACAGCATAATGCTCCACCCCTAAAACTATCAGTGGGGCGTAAGCAGACTAAACGAAAATATATGAACTAGCCATCATTTCGCCAAAACATCAAACAGTTGGGAACTGCCATGAGATTGTGTTGGCTATTCATAGTAACTGTAGAGCAAAGTGTTGACACTAGCTTTAGCACGTTCTCGCTCCAGTATTATGACCGTTTAGTGCATAGACCGGGCAACATTTCACACTTCACTTGTACAGCTGAACAAGTACATCATCCGAGCTCGCGTATGTTCGTTTTCTCAGCGTTAACCACACATTAGCACTCACATCTACCCTGGAAATCCAGAGTTCTCGCGAGAGCATAATTTGAATTTGCTCAGCGAGTTACTCTGGCATCGAGATGCTCATTAACTACGCCCTTGTACCCAAGCTATCACACCGGTGTATCTGATATAGGCGAGCTAAACAGATGACGACAGCGCTAGTGACAGCGCAATCACGACAGTGATTGGTCGTAGTGTTATCCAGTTGCGTGCAGTGAGATTTTCAAATGCATGCTTAGTGACGCCCCTCGAGCTGGACGATTTTCATTACTCGATGCCAGACCCTTAATCTTTCAGATTTGGGTCTGGATTTCTAGGCTAGCTCACAGCACTATATGTCCTAAAAAATGCTGTAGAAGAGTGTGAAATGGGAGGCAGCTGAAGAGAGAAATAGGAAGAGAGGGAGAAAATGAACACGACTCGACAATGTTTCCCCTAAATAATTGTTGCATGGATCACAATGGCATTTGGGTGACATTTACCAGTGTAGCCTGAGGGGATCGAGAGCATGTCCTGCTAATTTAGTCATTAACCGGGTTCGTTTCTAAACTTCAAACAGAAGCGATAAGGGAGCAGAAACCTGTAGATGATGACAGAAACCAAGAGATCGTGTTCATATCGCCGCTCTATGTATCTGTTAATTATGATACAAGCCTTTAATAATGAATGGTGGCAATGGATAATTGATATGGTCTGTGTGAACTGCAGTGTCTTGCTAGTTCTGCGCTCTAGATAATGATCTTCCCTCACTTTTGTTTGAGAGTTTGATGAAGTGATGACAGACTGTTAACACAATAAACCCTTTTCACCCCCAAGACCATTAAGAAACCAAGCGAAACGGAGCGAGCGAGAACAATATTACAGGGTGTAAAAGACATGAAGAGTGTGAAACAGCTGCTCAGTTTCAGTCTGCTCATGTCGGATGTTTTAACAATGAAAAGGTAAAACTCCCGAAGCCATCCAGTCTCACAATGGAAATATCACTCCAGTGATGATGTACAAAACCTCTCCATGGTTGTTTTTGACCTGATCCAATGAAGAGTTTTTGAAGGCCGGGGAGCCAGAACAGCAAATGTTTTTAACCATAGTCCTTAATGAATTACATTTGTTCATTTGACTGTTTACTCACACTCTCAAAACGCTACACACTGGCAGTAAGCTAAATAATATGCAAGATACAACACAATGAAAGTCAGTTAAATTGACATTAGGATAAATCTAAAACTCGATTACAGTATAATAGATCTGAGCAATAAGAAATATGTCTATCTATCTATCTATCTATCTATCTATCTATCTATCTATCTATCCATCCATCTATCCATCCATCCATCCATCCATCCATCTACCCATCTCTATCTATCTATCTATCTATCTATCTATCTATCTATCTATCTATCTATCTATCTATCTATCTATCTATCTATCTATCTATCTATCTATCCATCCATCCATCCATCCATCCATCCATCCACCCATCTCTATCTATCTATCTATCTATCTATCTATCTATCTATCCATCCATCCATCCATCCATCCATCCATCCATCCATCCATCCATCCATCCATCCATCTACCCATCTCTATCTATCTATCTATCTATCTATCTATCTATCTATCTATCTATCTATCTATCTATCTATCCAGCCATTATAATATAATATAATAAAATATAATATAATATAATATAATATAATATAATATAATATAATATAATATAATATAATATAATATAATATAATATAATATAATCTCTTTAAAATGTTGTTATCGTATTTATGTAGGCCTATGTTTTTTTTTTTTTTTTTTTTTAACTTTTATTTCTGGTATTTATTTTGATGAGGCCATATACATAAAAATATGGTGTCTAAAAATACAATCAAATCATTTGAAAGTCACGTCTGTCACAATCATTCAAACCCCTGACATCGAAAAGTCACTTGAGAGAATTAGTAAGAACTGTACGAGTCCCTGTGAGACTGTGCAGTTTAACCACGGTGAGCTTTCAGACTACTGTTAATCTATTAAACACTAATGTGGGAGATATTCCACAGCAAAAGTGTCTTCCCACACGCCTGTGAATGTGTAACAGCACACACACCTGGCGGTGAGTGTCAGAGCGCTGAAACTCCACTGACCCGCAGACGACAGGAACACAGCACCCGTGAGTTTGCTCATTTGGACAGAATGAGCCCACGCTGATGCCGTGTTGTTGTTTCTGCTTGATTGTGAAATACAGTTGTCTCTCAAAAACTCACTAATATGTGAGTTTGCCGGGCTGGAGAAGCTTTCACACCACATCATTACATCAGGAAAGTGCTCATACTGAGGGTTAGTGATTTTAACAAACCCTTAACACAGAGTATTAAACCACAATGTATAACTATCAGCCTGGTTTATACTACAGACATGAATGAAGCGAGAGAGAGCATTGCTTTTCAAAAGCCCTATTAAAGCCAAAGACAAGAATATTAAAGGAACTTGTTGATGGACTGAGAACAGTAAGAAACCACAACGCAACACACTAAAAACCATTCAGAACACCTTCTATCGGATGGATGGATGGATGGATGGATGGATGGATGGATGGATGGATGGATGGACGGACGGATGGATGGACGGACGGACGGATGGATGGACGGATGGATGGATGGATGGATGGATGGATGGACGGACGGATGGATGGACGGATGGATGGATGGACGGACGGATGGATGGATGGATGGATGCATGGACGGATGGATGGATGGATGGATGGACAGATGGATGCATGGACGGATGGATGGACGGATGGATGGATGGATGGATGGATGGATGGATGGATGGATGGATGGATGGATGGACGGATGGATGGACGGATGGATGGATGGACGGACGGACGGATGGATGGATGGACAGATGGATGCATGGACGGATGGACGGATGGATGGATGGATGGATGGATGGACGGATGGATGGATGGATGGATGGATGGATGGATGGATGGATGGATGGACGGACGGACGGATGGATGGATGGACAGATGGATGCATGGACGGATGGACGGATGGACGGATGGATGGATGGATGGATGGACGGATGGATGGATGGATGGACGGATGGATGGATGGATGGATGGATGGATGGATGGACGGATGGATGGACGCATGGATGGACGCATGGATGGACGGACGGATGCATGGACGGATGGATGGATACAAATACAAATACAAATACATTGTCAAATACAAAGTTCAAAGGAACCGCATTTATTTGAAATCGAAACATTTTGTAACATTATAAATGTCTTTACTGTCACTTTTAATCAATTGAATGCATTCATGCTGAATTTGTGTGCATGTGTGTGTGCGTGTGTGTGTGCTCAGTTCTCAACCGGCCTGAAAATTACAACCCGACCCGACCCGGCCCGTGGCTTTTAAAGCCCGGACCCGATGTAACCCGACATATCAACATGAATTATCTGCCCAAACCCGGCCCGCGGCCCGACGGGAATTCTTTTTTTTTTTCTCATACACGTATTATCATGACCAGCAGACGGGAATTCAAATCAGCCTTTAATGTTCACGCCTTTTAACAATACAATTTTCCCACTCCTGTAGTAGCGACGGTGAATTCACCTGCGGCAAGTTTACTTTTCACCTCCTTTTCAACTCCATCTTCTTCTCCAGGCTAAAGGCGTGCACGTAGCGGCGTCAGGTCTGCCCCCGCCCCTCTCCATGATGCACGCAGCAGCCAGACTTTCTTTACAGTGAACAGCAGCGATGATTAATACAATTATTATTTTAAATTTTTTTTCACTGAGTGGAAAAGATTAAGATGACCCAACCCGAGTCATTTGCTTATATTTTCGACCCGAACCCGCGGGTCCCGTCGGGTTTGTCGGGCCGACCCGACCCGTTGAGAAGTACAACTATCTTTGTGAGGACCAGTTTGAGTTTTAGACCATTGGAGTGAGGACAAAGAGAGTAATATGAGGACATGTTGGCCGGTCCTCACTTTCTGAGAGCCTTTAAAGGCCTGTTTGAGAGTCAAGACTTGGTTTTAGGGATAAGGTTATAATGAGGTTAAGGGTCGGTTTAGGGTCAGGGGTCGGGTTAGGCACTTAGTTGTGATGGGTAAGGTTAGGGTAAGCGGCTAGAGATTGCATTGTGTCAATGAATGTCCTCATAAAGATAGATGTACAAGAATGTGTGTGTGTGTGTGTGTGTGTGTGTGTGTGTGTGTGTGTGTGTGTGTGTGTGTGTGTGTGTGTGTGTGTGTGTGTGTGTGTGTGTGTGTGTGTGTGTGTGTGTGTGTGTGTGTGTGTGTGTGTGTGTGTGTGTGTGTGTGTGTGTGTGTGTGTGTGTGTGTGTGTGTGTGTGTGTGTGTGTGTGTGTGTGTGTGTGTGTGTGTGTGTGTGTGTGTGTGTATGTGTGCGTGTGTTATCCCTTTAAGAAAGAGTGAAAACCGGATCCATGTATAATCAGTCTCTGGGGTGTTATTGAGAACTGAACTGTGCACAGGGCACCTCTAGGACACTCTTGACTTCTAAACGACCCGAGATTTTTCAGGCCAATTCACAGTCAGCACGTCACATACAATGAGCTTTAATCGGAGGGATTGCACTTCCGTGGATGGTGGGAGAATAGGAAAACCCTGGATGAAGAGCCCTGGAGTTACGGAAGAACAAAGTTACGTTACGGCGAATCAAAACAAAAAGTCCATGGGTGAAAAACCTGATGAATTGAGTGGGTGTGGATTAAGAGATGAACCGGAGGAGGAAGGCGTTGCCGACTGAAAGCTTTGAGCTCAAGAAAGGCTGTAGCCAGAAGCTACAAAAAAACTGTATTTAGTTGCTGTCAGAGTCAATTAATTCAGCTCGTGTGGAGAATCCACAACACAAGAACACAGACGCACGAGGCTCTCTGGGGAACGAACCAAAACACCTTTTAGAATACAAAACAACCCGTGCAGATCCATAACACACTCAATACATTACAGATGTGTGAAATCACAAAGTAGCTAAGACTTTGAGATTTGGAGACGTCGCTTTCAAAGCGAAACCTCAGACCTGCTAATGGTTATAAAAGCCCCCTGGTTTGGTTTCAGATGTATATTCCACCACAATTCTGTCATTATATGAAGTTTGAGATTATGAATAGGCAATGAAATCGCGAGCAGACACAGTCTACACAGTCATGTGATCTTTGACAAGGATCTCTGACATGTTATGATCCAGTCTGGCTTTGATTCAGAAGTCGATACTTTTGGGATTTCATGTTACTCATGTTTATATACATAAGCAGGCCCACACAAAACACCTGTCACTCACACATACACACACACAGACATATATAAATACATATACTAAAGAAACTTGGTACGGATCATAATAACCTATTTCTAATTTACCCTTTCTTTCTAAATTAGAAATAACAGAATAACTTGTTATTTCACAGCACTTATTAAAGTTGTGAATGATTTGTTGATGGCTGCGGATTCTGGACTTTTATCAGTGCTCATTCTTTTTAGCGCAATTTTCCACCGGACACCGGATTGTTAACTCATGATTTCTGTTCTGTCTGTGCGCACCAATCTTGCACTTCTATCTACTCCTCAACCAGACCACCTAGAGACTTCGGGTTTTCGGCATTATGTTAAGGAAGGTCTAATCTCGGGAACGCACAAAAAAAAATCCAGGAAAAGATTTTGGATTTCCTGGAAATTCCAGAAAAAAATCCGTTTTTTGCCAATTTCTCGGCAACCATAATAGCTATCGAGTTGAAACAAATTGCAATCGATAGCTTCTAAAATTAGAAAAAAAGAAATGATCAAAAATCTTTCCTTTATGCTTCAAAAATTAATTAAAACTTTATATGAAGGGAAATAAGAAAAATATTGCCTTTTCACCTATAAAACTATTGTTCCACAGAAATACGTAAGGAAGGTATTCACAAGAGTCATGAGCACAATTAATTCCACTGAATTACGGCAAGAAATCAATGAAGGTATCGATCAAGATTTGGAGAAGGAGCAAGAATATATGAGAAAACGACAAGAGGTTGTTGCAAAATAAATGGAAGAACGTTCAGCAAAGCGACAAAAGATGTCGACATCCACACCAACGGCTTCCTCATCAGGCGTATCTGATTTCTACGATGACTCGTGGCTTTCAGAGGATGTTTTGGCAAATATCTCGAAAGCAGAAGAAGAGTTTACAAAGTCACAAGCCAATAGTCAAGCAGAAAAGAAGGAAGAATCTGAAGAGGACAAAGCAGAAAAGGAAGCTGATACAGAGAAAATCGAGGATATTGAGTGAACACAAGATGTAAAAAAATAATGAGCTAATAAAAAAAATGATGTTCAACTAGTCAAGTGATTGTGCCTTTTTTATTATCCATTGCTGATTTGATTTCAGAAAGTTCATTTGAATTTCAAGAGAAAGTTATATTCTCGAGCAACTTATTTTCTCTTTCATTTACTATCTCTTAGTGTTGTGATCCCATGACGTGAGAAAATTGCGCTAAAACACTCACTGAGTTTTTATTACTTGTTTATTTAAGCGCAGCTTTTGACAGTGTTTCACATAATGTTTTATTGGAGAGACTGATTTCCATTGGGATCACTGGTATTTCCTTTGTCTGGTTCAGATCCTATTTATTTGGTCAGACATGGTACGTTCAAATGAAAGGTTTCAGATCGTGGACCTCTCAGATTACTAGTGGCATGCCTCAGGGCTCAGCTTTGGGCCCGCTTCTGTTTATTATTTATCTTTTGCCTTTAGGTCACATTTTCATTAAATTCTGTATACATTTTTATAGTAATGCTGATGACACCCAGCTCTATCTAATCAATTGGCAATTTTCCCTTAAATTCCACTAAATTCAACACAAAAATCTCACAGATTTCACCTGGTGACGTATAAAATATAACTTATTTACATAAATGTCAATTCGCAGTTTTTCCCCTAAAATGAGCAAATGAATAAAAATAAAAAAATTTAAAAGCTCACGGATTTCATATGGGGGATCTTTATAAGAAGTAATATATAAATTAGCAAAACATTTTTTTTATTTTTTTTTACAATTTGTCCCAAAATGATCTCTAAAAATGCAAAACTGTCTGAGCATGGATATAAGATGCTGTACTTATCGTACAAGAATACTAACTGAATGATTATTCTTACAAAAGAATTGCATTATGCTAAAACATCTAAATAAATAAATAAAATATTAAACCTTTTATGGGCCATGACTCACTTTTAGCAAACATGTTGAGTGTTTCATTATGTGTTTCAGGTGTCTTTTTTTTTTTTTTTTTTGCTCAGCCTAGCAGGACGTTTCTTTTTAAATGGAGCAGGTACTGCGTTTAAAACCACAATGAAGTCAGGAGTCATCTGCATTTGAATGCTGGTTTAAGTGTATATTTTTCTTTCTCGCTGAGTCACGGAAGGAAGTTTACTGCGGCGAGTGAATCGAGGCAGAAAAGCAGGATTCTTCCGTGCTGCGTGCGTGTTCCAGCTGGTGTCTGCTCACCTTTCACCTGTGGAGCGCTCACTCCCCAGGACATACTAATGCACACAATGGGGGCATTTGCTGGTTCAGAAAGCAGAATTGGAATCTGAAGGTTTTTGTTGTATTACTGGAGACATTTTAAAGGTGCATTGTGTAATATTTAGGAGGATCTGTTGACAGAAATGCAATATCATATACATAACTATGTTTTCAGTGGTGTATTAAGACCTTACATAATGAACCGTTATGTTTTTATTACCTTAGAATGAACCATTTCTATTTACACACGCGGTCTCCTTACGTCGACATGTTTCTACAGTGGCCCTAAACGGACAAACGCGCTTCGTCACTATGTTGTTCTTCGTGCAAAGAATCTAGCTAAAGTCAGCGTATAAAACACTGACACAATGATGAACAAGTTACAATAATATTCGCCATAACATATCATTTTACTGAATAATTAAGTAAACATAATTTCTTCATTTATCTTTGTAAAGAAACCTCATTGGTTAACTGGCTGCTCTCTGCTGTCTCAGACGACGACATCTTTTCCTGTCAGCCATCGTAACTTCTGTTGGGTGCAATTCGCAACCTCACCACTAGATACCGCTAAAAATCACTGCACCTTTAAACAATAGACATTACGTTAAAGTCAAATTTAAATCAAAATTGGGTTTTTCTGGTCTTATTGTGAACGATTCATCAGCGCACAATATTCTAAAGATGAAAATAATTTGTTATAATTTGTAATAATTCATTGAAATGTAATAACTTGTGCAACCTGTCATACAGAGAGTGATTTTCACTGTCCGATTGATTCTTGATGCATAAAATTAAGTCATTTCCCCCTTTTTTTCCGTCACATTGCAGAAGGAAAATAGGTTGCAGACACTTTTGCATGTTGACTTAAAATTTTTATAAATATAATTTGGTAACACTTTATTTTACAGTGTCCTCATATATGTTACTCACTGCAGTAATCAGTAAATTATGCATAATTACATGCAACTAACACGAAAAACAAATCCTATGTCTAACCCTAATCCATAGGAAGTACATGTTATTAATTAATATTAATATTAGCTAAATGTATAACCTGAAACTAGGACACCTTAAAATAAAGGTTAAAATTAGCTTCAAAATACTACTGCAACTATTCATAATAATAACTCTAGAAAGGGCGCAGGTAATGGAGACGCAGGGCACCTGCTGATACTAGCGTCCTGAATGTTGAAGGAGAACCTGTTGTTACCAGATTGATGTAAAAGATAACAGTCGGCATGACAGAACAAGACGAGAAAGGTCACGGTGGACAGCCTCAGCATTAATGCTTTTCAACAGCACAATTTTATCAATAATTCTATCAAAGTCAGGTGGTAGTAAACAGAGTTCTCAACCCTGCAGTGTCAAGAGAACATGCACGTCAACATTAAATCTAAATTACTCTGTTTACTTTAATGCATGTTCTTGGTCTTATGAATGATTCATCAGTGCAGTGTAATTTCAAAGGAAAAATAATATCTTTGTAATCGTTCATCAAAACATAATAACATGCTCCGCTTCTAGAACGACTTTCCTTCTCAGCTGACAACTACCTGTCACATTCAGACAACCTTTTACCAATCCAATCAATTCATGACGATTAAAATGAATTGCTGTCCTACAGTTTTGTCACGCTAATTATCTTTTCACTCCAAAATTCATCACATTACAAAAGTAAAAGGCATCGTAAACCTCGTTTCATGCTGATTTTAATGAAGAAACTGAGGACTTTGAGGACAAAATCGTTCTGTTTGACACCCTTTTTCTCATGGCATTTAGTATTAATTAAAATCCAATCAAATGTTATTGAGTGATTGTGGTGACTGAACACAATGATCAAAAGCGCAGACTAAATAGTGAGTCTCTCTGCTGGGATTCAAGTTGAATTTTGTGATGGCAGTGATTCATGTTCTCCACATTAAAAGCAAGAATTGGCCAGAAAGTCACACTTTACTCTACATTTGTCATTGCTCTACAGCAAACTGAAGTGAACACATTGACTGGGCAGTTCTCAGAGATGCAGATCTATACGCTCACCAGCGGAGACAAAACACATCAGAACTCAAGACATCGTGACGATAAAACTAATGCGCAAGAGTCGAGCTGTTGACAATCTCACGAAATCTGTCTGGAACATGTTAGGGTCATTTTTTATGACCAAAATTAACAGAAAGGGAGTTTTGCTTGCTTAAGGGATGGATGGATGGATGGATGGATGGATGGATGGATGGATGGATGGATGGATGGATGGATGGATGGATGGATGGATGGATGGATGGATGGATGGATGGATGGATGGATGGATGGATGGATGGATGGATGGATGGATGGATGGATGGATGGATGGATGGATGGATGGATGGATGGATGGATGGATGGATGGATGGATGGATGGATGGATGGATGGATGGATGGATGGATGGATGGATGGATGGATGGATGGATGGATGGATGGATGGATGGATGGATGGATGGATGGATGGATGGATGGATGGATGGATGGATGGATGGATGGATGGATGGATGGATGGATGGATGGATGGATGGATGGATGGATGGATGGATGGATGGATGGATGGATGGATGGATGGATGGATGGATGGATGGATGGATGGATGGATGGATGGATGGATGGATGGATGGATGGATGGATGGATGGATGGATGGATGGATGGATGGATGGATGGATGGATGGATGGATGGATGGATGGATGGATGGATGGATGGATGGATGGATGGATGGATGGATGGATGGATGGATGGATGGATGGATGGATGGATGGATGGATGGATGGATGGATGGATGGATGGATGGATGGATGGATGGATGGATGGATGGATGGATGGATGGATGGATGGATGGATGGATGGATGGATGGATGGATGGATGGATGGATGGATGGATGGATGGATGGATGGATGGATGGATGGATGGATGGATGGATGGATGGATGGATGGATGGATGGATGGATGGATGGATGGATGGATGGATGGATGGATGGATGGATGGATGGATGGATGGATGGATGGATGGATGGATGGATGCTAAAAAGAATCTTAGTGGTCCATAAAATAGACTTCACAAAATGTATAGGTGAAACTTTTGATTTTGGGGTGAAGTATGACCTGGGCATATTTCCATTAGATTCAACCAGCCACGTTTGTGACAAACTTAAATAACATCAGGCCACCCTGACAGAGCTATTACAGGTGCATCATTTCCTGTGAAATGAAATGGTTTGAGACAGACCTTTTCTTTTAGGATGTCAATTCCACTGGTCCGTCTGTCCATGGGAAAACTAAAGTATATCATAATGCCAGTGCTGCAGGGATCAAAGACATCCTTTGGTTTCAAGTTCAGTCTTTAAATGAGACGAAATCTCAGAAAAGGTGATGTATAACTACAGCCTTCTCGTCTTTCATCTCTGCTATTCGTCATTCTCTTTTCATCAATTTCTCATGTGTCACACACTGATTCAGCACCGGGTCTTCCTGTTTCGTGTCAGCTATTAAAAATTCAAGACAGGAAATACTCACAGCTACAGCAGAGATAAGATGTGCCAACACAAACATAAAGCAACGATGGATGGATGGATGGACAGAATGACACGATAGATAGATAGATAGATAGATAGATAGATAGATAGATAGATAGATAGATAGATAGATAGATAGATAGATAGATAGATAGATAGATAGATAGATAGATAGATAGATAGATAGATAGATAGATAGATAGATAGATAGATAGATACCGGGCCTTCCTGTTTTGTGTCAGCTATTAAAAATTCAAGACAGGAAATACTCACAGCTACAGCAGAGATAAGATGTGCCAACACAAACATAAAGCAATGATGGATGGACAGACAGACAGACAGAATGGCACAATAGATAGATAGACAGACCGATAGATAGATAGATAGATAGATAGATAGATAGATAGATAGATAGATAGATAGATAGATAGATAGATAGATAGATAGATAGATAGATAGATAGATAGATAGATAGATAGATAGATAGATAGATAGATAGATAGATAGATAGATAGATAGATAGACAGATAGACAGATAGATAGATAGATAGATAGAAATAAGAGTAGGCTAGTTCCAGGCCTGAGTTGATAGTAAGAACGCTTCCATCTGTTGCAGTGAGAACAGAGAGCATGATGGGGGATGGTGTTGTCCTGGCCGTGGCGCTCAGGTTGGCAGCCAGTCCTGCTGGTGGAGGAGTGAGGGAACACACACACTCTCGACAGGACGACTCCAACCTTCTGTCCCGCCGGAGGGAAGCCCGGGAATCAAGGCATCGGGACCGAGAGCGGTCAGTGAAGCGGAGGAGAGCCAGACGGGTTCTCCGGGGCCGAGGCCAAGGGGAAGCGCCTGAGGTGTCAGCGCCCTGTCCAATGCAGGACCGGCCCAGGAGAACACACCACATGGGGCTTTGGTGTTATACATCCACATTTAGAAACGCATTTGTTCACAGTTTGTAATTTCCTGTCACGACAATAAGTATAATCACAGAGTCCAGTTATCGCCTGTGAAAAAGAAGTGCGCTTAATTGTGTTGAATAGTGTGCTTCAAATAAAGAAAAAACTCTACTTGCAGGTAAAATATTAATGAACCACTTAAGTGCACTTAAAGAGAGTACACTCTCATGACGGTTTTAAAAGTGCACTTTGACATAAGGTCAAACTAAAGGTTTTGTTGCGGTTAACAGGGAAGAGGAGAGGCGAGGATCTAATCACAGCAATAGTTTATTAAATTAACACACAAAGATGATCCGAACAGAGAAGGAAGGAGACAATAATTCATATAGGGAAAGGATATTTTAAAGAGAAACACAGAGGTAAATGTAACAGGAGGCTAACAAGGAACAGGTGTGGGTAATGAATTGCCATGGAAACAAACAAGGCTAACTATACAAACAAAGGCAAACAGGAACAAACCACAGGAAGTGAACAAAGGGAACAATGGAAACAGGAAAGACACTTTCAAAATAAAAGTCCTAGAACACAGAACACAGGGGAAATAGTGACTTTCGCTTAAAGAAAATCATCATCTTTTGTCGTGTTTTAAAGAAGTACACTTATTTTGATGCGAAGACTAACATGCTAAAGCACTTGTAAAGTACATGATTATAATGTGCACTTATGAGTGCACATTTCAGTATTACATTTAAAGTTAATATATTTTAAATGTACTAAATTGCAAATTCATCATCATTACAAATGTGTACATTTAAATACACGACACACAAATTTCAATAGAAATTACATTAAAGTATATTTTAGTTACCATAAATGCTTGTCAGTATTTAACAGTACACTTACTGACAATAAAATGAATTATGAAATTACATATAAAGATGTACTCAAGGCCTACTTAAATGGGTCAAAAAAAGCACCCTTATATTCAAATAACTGTATTTAACGTAAGTATGCTATTTCCGTAGTAAGTACTCTCTAGTAAGTATGCTTCTGTTTCACAAGGGATTCCTATCGATATCGATAGAAAATACAATCAATCAAAACACGTTTGCTGAAATAAGCACCACTCACACCTCCGAAGCCGACAGGGAGCCGCCAACACTGAGCGCTTCTCCACGCAACGCCACAGATTAACGACGGTCGCATTTCTTTTTTGTCATAAATATCTGCTCGCCACCAATAACACAGAAAGGAGAGGCTGCACAGTGATGAAAGATGAGCAAGAGACGCACTAAATGACAGGAGGGTTTCTCGGTGTCAGGGAGATTATTTGTGGTTCTCCAAACCCATAAATCAAGATCCCGCAGGCTGACGGGGAACCGCTGTGAGTCACAGAGTTCTGGACACTGAGTTCCCTTCATCAACTCTGACCTTCAACTAGAGCTAGCAGTCCTCTAAAAAACCCCACACACAGTCTCTCCAACAATGCTCTTAGTCAACACCGCGGTACATCTGCAGTGCCAGACACGCCACACACACCCCCAAACATCAAAATCACTGCAAAACATGTCTGTTGCATTCTCTTTTAATTGGTGCAAGTACATGCATGCATGAACACTTGACAAACAGTACAAAGAAACTGATGTTTAATACTGATGTGACGTCTGCTTGCTTGCTGTACAGTAAGGCTGCTTAGCGAAATATAATCTGCTCTGAAATGTTTTCTGCACTTCTTAAAGTCCCCCTGTGGTGAATATCCAGTTTTTAATGTTGTTTATATGTCTAAGTGGTGTTTTTTATATGCTTTAAGACAAATATGTGCGAACTCATAAGTCGACACCATTGCTGAGTATTTTCTCCTTAAAGGGGAACTTTGCCGTTTTTTTTAAGCTTAATTTACCTTAACTGAACAGCTTCGGAGTCATTGGAATGGTTTTATGACTTTTTTCGGGTTGAATGGTGGTCTTCTCGCACGCCCCTAGCGCCTGTGAGCGGAAAAACCACCCTTGCAATTTCACGTGATATCAGGTCTCGCGTTACGGCACTGCACACATACACTACCTAAACATTTATATGCTGGCCTTCTGTGTGTCATACATACCTCAGTGGACATGGCTCCGTGCGTTTGCACATGACCAGAGGGAGAAGATGTGAGGGGGGAGAGTCGCCAACGAGTTTTGAGGACAGTGTTGTCAAATATCTATTCCGGAGCTGTAGGGGGAGCTCTATAGAGAAACCTGCGAGCAAAAAGCGAAATTGCCAAAACTGCATAGCGACCGCTTTAAAACTGCAGTTTTGACAGTCTCAAAAACACGGTTTAAAATCGCTGATGTTTCTAACGTCACAAACTACCTTGTTATTAATCAAATCAACGTGTGATCGTCAACGAGTGGATCTCTGAGCTGAGTGAGTGAGTGGAGGCGGGGCTCATTTGCATATTCATAGAGCCGCGTATACTAAATGAGGCAAGGGTGTCGAGTTACAATCAAGATATTTTAAGGCATGAAGTTTTTTTTTTTTTTCAAGGAAAAAACTTTTCAATAAATCATTTTGGTGATCAAAGGTGAGTTTTAAGGGATAAAATGATTGACTACAGGGGGACTTTAAAGGGAACCTTTTGTGCCCCTTTTTACAAGATGTAAAGTCTTGGGTGTCCTCAGAATGTGTCTGTGAAGTTTCAGTCCACAGATCATTTATTAAACCATATCTAAAATGCCCCTTTTTGGTTGGAAGCAAAAACACGCTTTTTTCGTGTGTGTGTGTGTATCTTTAAATGCAAATTAGCTGCTGATCCCCACCTCCTATCCAGAAGGGGGCAGAGCCTTTACAGCTTGTGCCTCGGATACTCCAGCAACAACAAAACAGGAGAAACAGAGGCTGTTTCCACAGAACGCATTTTTGAATTGCACTGTTTTTCCAGTATTTGCTATGTAAACAATATTATTAAAAAGATTTTCGTAAGAATATTGCGTAGTCGTGCTTGGAGTCAATTGTTTTATTTGTGATAATAGCGCAATGAAACACGAAATGTTGTGCACATTATTTTTTAGCAAGGCTGTCATACAAAGACATTATAAACACATGCACAAAAAAAAAAAAAAAAAAACTGATAATGTTGTAGTCAAAAAATGTTTTTCTCCTGTGAGCTTTTTGCTTTTCTATGCAAATTTTTTTTTAATTAAAATAAAAACTGTTTTTTGTTGTTTTTTTTGCTAAATAATTTAGTCAGATAAATACATTAACCAAGTATTGCATGTTGATTTTAAAAATGTGATTTATTGAAAAGCAACATATTATTTTGAACCGTTACCTGACCAATAATGAGAATATATATATTATATATATATCTATAAATATATATATATATTTTAGGAGTTACTCCTCCTTTCAGGCATTTCTTCAGACTTTAATAATTCTGAGGCAGATATTAGATGCTGTGTCGCAGAGATGAGATGATTTGGTGACAGAACAAGAAATCTGATGTTCACTGGGGTAACGTGATTAGATGCGCTGAGGGATTGGAATGGGAAAAAATAACCAGAATTCCAATATGAAGAAAAGACCGTTAAAAATATAAGCAATACTTCCTGGTACTTTCATCAGATCTGATTCTATTAGAGTTCAGGCTGGTATACTGTGCCTACAGAGCCAATTTCATGCTCTGGACTTCATTTTTATTACTTTTCCTAAAACCCTTCTCGTTTCTGCCCCAGTAAACATCTCAGTAGTTGAAGTTTTTTGATAGGCATCAACTACATACGGATATCCTCACGTTCCATACATGCAGCACACAAAAATGGTAATGCACACAGACAAATTTGCACAAACAGAAAAAAATATGTGGGAAATACTTCAAAGAGCGTGTTTGAAGTGTAAAAGGATGCATATCATCTTCAGCCAGAGTTGTGCGTTTGATATGAGCGCCTGATATTTTGATCTCTTTTCACAGGGTTCAACAGTCTGCTGTACATATCCACACACTCTCCACGCGTCTGTATACAGCAGCACATCTGACACCTCAACATCTGCAATCAGTCTGTAATTCACTCTTACACATAAAAGTTATTTATATCGCTGCATTGATGGTTCCATAAAGAACATTTAACCATTGCACAGAAAGTTCTTTATAGTGGAAAAAGGTTCTTTAGATTGTTAAAATGTTCTTCACACTAGAAAAGTTCTTCTGACAGGTTCTTTGGGGAACCAAACATGGTTATTCTATGGCACTGCTTCAAAACTCCCTTTTGGAACCTTTTTTTTTTTTAAATGTATTGTTTAAATTTGAAACATCTCAATAGAATGTTTAGCACTCAAAATGTAACAGTGTTGATGTCATCATAATATTTGCATATTGTATTGCATTTGGTCTTTGGTCAATATTAACATTTATACCAGACAGACAGACAGACAGACAGTAGATAGATAGATAGATAGATAGATAGATAGATAGATAGATAGATAGATAGATAGATAGATAGATAGATAGATAGATAGATAGATAGATAGATAGATAGATAGATAGATAGATAGATAGATAGATAGATAGATAGATAGATAGATAGATAGATAGATAGATAGATAGATAGATAGAACGTTAGATAGAACGATAGACAGAACGATAGAACGATAGATAGAACGATAGATAGACAGACAGACAGACAGACAGACAGACAGACAGATAGATAGATAGATAGATAGATAGATAGATAGATAGATAGATAGATAGATAGATAGATAGATAGATAGATAGATAGATAGATAGTTAGTTAGATAGAACGTTAGATAGAACGATAGACAGAACGATAGAACGATAGATAGAACGATAGATAGACAGACAGACAGACAGACAGACAGACAGATAGATAGATAGATAGATAGATAGATAGAACGATAGACAGACAGACAGACAGACAGACAGACAGACAGACAGACAGACAGACAGACAGATAGATAGATAGATAGATAGATAGATAGATAGATAGATAGATAGATAGATAGATAGAACGATAGAACGATAGATAGAACGATAGATAGAACGATAGAAGGATAGATAGAACGATAGATAGAACGATAGAACGATAGATAGAACGATAGATAGATAGAACGATAGATAGAACGATAGATAGAACGATAGATAGAACGATAGAAGGATAGATAGAACGATAGATAGAACGATAGAACGATAGATAGAACGATAGAACGATAGATAGAACGATAGAACGATAGAACGATAGAACGATAGAACGACAGACAGACAGACAGACAGACAGACAGACAGACAGATAGATAGATAGATAGATAGATAGATAGATAGATAGATAGATAGATAGATAGATAGATAGATAGATAGATAGATAGATAGATAGATAGATAGATAGATAGATAGATAGATAGATAGATAGATAGATAGAATGCCAACAGGCATCTTTTCCCATCATCTGTGTATTTAATGGGAACAGCCAATTAATGTAGTAAAGGAGAAGGATTGCGCTCCCGCCCCTCAGGGGTTAATCATTTCTCAAGTGCCACTGACTGTATTTGCTCTATGCTCTTTAAACTCTCTTCTCCTTTTCTTCCTCTCATTCTTCCCCTTTCGTGGCCAATCTTTGCCCGTGGCACTTTGAGATCCGGGTTTCTCTCCGTTACCTTTGAAGGTCAGAGCATGTGAATACAGAACGAACCACCAGATACTTGGGAAAGCTCCCTAATCACAGAGGAGTGATGCGCTTTTGTTTCTTTTTAGACAGGAGAAGCTTTCCAGAACTTTCCGGAGATCAACTCTGCTACAAGAAATCAACGGCCTAAATTCAGACAAGGTCGAGTCAATATATATATATATATAAAATGTAGGTATTATATATATTTACATTAACAGTTCTTAAAAAACTAAAAAACTAAAAGTGGTGCATTTTTGCATTTCAAAAACTCCAAAAACCCTGCATTTTTTTGTCCTAACAAACACTGTAAGAAGCTAAAAGAAGACTGCGCTGCTGTGAATAATAAGTGATTCAGCGAGAATGGGAGACGCCTGAGGATTCACACATCTTAATGCGACAGACATTATTCTGCAGATTTAATTACAGGTAAAATGTATATACAACTCAATTCAGTCTGAATGGAAAGTTTAGCTTCACAATCCAATCAATATATGACACACTGTTGATATTCATTTGGTATTAACCACTATTTAATATCAATATAACTCCATATTGATCGTTAAAATCAATCATTCCTGCAGCTAGAATATAATGAATCACTGTGATACTGTATAATACCTGGTGAAACTGTCGGAGCGCAGCGATGTGTTGCATTTAGTGGCATTTGATCTCATTAATAATTGACTTATTGATTCACTCATCACCTGTCGAGGTCAGAAACACTCAGCTGATGTTTACTAAAACCAAGTCCACTCTTTTCCCCCACAAAAACGAGACTTTTAGCAAGAGAAGCCCATTATCTGACCATCACATCTGCTTGATGCATATTGCACACGAGGAATTTCTCAACTAAATGCATACATTTTACAGAAGAAACTATATCAATCCCAGTCGGACACAATCTGGTCATGCAAAAACACAATGACCTGTGATTGGTCGCTTTAAATGTCAGTCAGGTCAGTCTATGGTCAGAGTAAGCTGTTATGGAGACTGTGACTTTGTTCAAAAAGCCACTCTTTGACCTTGCTATTCCTAATGAACTGACGCGCAGTCTACAATCTTCTTGCGACTGGCGCCCTGTAATTATTTGTAATTAAGCGACTGCTGCAGAGAGAAACTGTGTCACACACAACATTTTCACAGTTATCTAGCAGTGTCAGTCACCTTTACACACACACGCTAACACACAGGTCCGCCATCATTACGATTAGCATGCGCACGCGTCATGCATTTATAAACACACAACTCGCCTCTTCTGCCACCTTCCCACACAAACACATGCTACGCTTCCTCACGCTGGTATCATGCGTCAGTGCATTCATACACACATCATCATATGAAAATCATCCCAGTGAGAGTCAGGATGAGTGTGTTATTAATATCTCCACTCGCTTCACTCTGAAAACTCTTCGTCGTAAATGACTGTAAGCCTAAAGAAAAGTCTTGAGTTATAAATTACTGCTCAAAAGTTTTGTTTTAATTATTTATGCACACCAAGGATGTATTCATTTGATGAAAAACTGAAATATTGTGAAATATTATTACAATCTAAAATAACTGTTTTCTATTTGAATATCTTTTCAAATGTAATTTATTCCTGTGATCAAAGCTGAATTTGTCTTCAGTGTCATGATGTAAATTATTAATTAGCCTAGTATCTCATAATTATGACTTTGTATCTCAATTTCAACATTTTATGTCATAATTAGTATCTTGTATTTTTTTACTTTTAATCTCATAATTCTGATTTAGTATATTAATTTCGATTTTTCATCTCATAATTGTGACTTATTCTCTCATGATTTTTACTTTTTGTCATCACAAATTCTCATAATTTCAACTTTCTCATAATCTTATAATTACGATTTAATGCATAATTACTATGATCTCAGTTTCAGCTTATGTCAATTATTAATATCTCATAATTATGACTTAGTATCTCAATTTCAACTTTTTATCTCATAATATTATGTAAAAATTATGAAATTTTACATCGTTTTACATTATTTTTGTCTTTTTATCTCATAATCATTAAGTATCTCATAATTATGACTTTTTATCTCATGATTTTGACTTTTTGTCATCACAAATTCTCATAATTTCAACTTTCTCAATCTCATAAATACGATTTAATGCATAATTAGTATGATCTCAATTTCAGCTTATGTCAATTATTAATATCTCATAATTATGACTTAGTATCTCAATTTCAACTTTTTATCTCATATGTAATAATTATGAAATTTTACATCGTTTTACATTATTTTTGTCTTTTTATCTCATAATCATTAAGTATCTCATAATTATGACCTTTTTATCTCATAATGATGCCAGAATCTCATATCTTTTACTTTTAATCTCTTGGCTGATTATGATCCTTCAGAAATCATTCTAATATGCTGATTTGCTGCTCAAGAAACATTTCTGATTATTATCAATGTTGAAACAGTCGTTCTGCTTCATATTTTTGTGGAAACTGTGATACATTTTTTCAGGATTCTTTGATGAATAGAAAGTTCAAAAAACAGCATTTATTCGAAATAGAAATCTTTTGTAACATTAGAAATGTCTTTTAATCAATTGAATGCATCCTTTTGCAAGTATTAATTTCCTTCAAGAAACCTCGAACGGTAGTGTTTGTACACAACTAAACACCACAGGTCAAATACTGGATGCCACAAACAGAAACAGAGTGAGAAGATACTACACGTCGACAGATCAACAAAACCCATAAACAACTTACAGGCATATTCAGTCTGTAAATGCAGCACAGAGAAAATATACAAAGAAAAAAAATCACCAAATAATGAGAATGAATTTCTGGAGATGCCCATTCGTCTGTGCTGAACACAAAGGCGTTGTTTTATTAGGCGAGAGGCACACAAAGTTTGCCAAAAATTGCTATTGTCAGAAAATTTCATGGTTGCAGGAGCAAAGGCATCATTTGAGGAGCCGCTGGGCGGGTGAGAGACACTTTTCTAGCTCTCAGAAAATACATTTCAAGCATTAGTGCCTCCAGTTCTGCGGCTCACGCCTTGCCGACCTCACAAAAACACTTCAAATGAGTCGCGTCGGCTGCGGTTCAGAGGTCCAGACGCGATGATTCTGAGATACACAAACACACAAATCTGCACTCAACCAGCATGAGACAAACCTCACCAGGTAGAGATCCTAGTTAACCCGCTTGACTCTCAAATCAGTATCTTCGAAGTGAGTAATATAAGCTAAAATAAAACATGGATAAATCAAAAATAAATTGGCTAAGCGTGTGGCCTCTGGTTTGTGTTGCGGATGAAGGTGAACAGGTTTTACTTTGACAGACCGTTGGTTATGACAACCGACCCACACACTTCTTTCACACTCCATTTGGTTTGATTTCCATCATTTTACCCCGCCGTCGAAGGTAGAAGGAATATCGCGCCCACACACATCGAAGCAAGGTAATCTTTGGTTCAACTTTAATCGTGGAGACAGTCATCAAAGCCGAGCAGATGTCATGCTGGATGAGGTCGTTAAATTAAGGTTATGGCACTCATGATAATGATTTCATTTATTAGGATCTCAGGACTATAAAGCATGGCCTCATTTGCCGCAGTTTCATCCACTCTCAACACGTCAAATGACTATTGGTTCCATAACCAGAAAAAAAGATTCACAGATGTTTAGAAGTCCATTTCCGTCACATAAGAAGAAGAAAAAAAGAGTATGTTTTGTAAGCAGAAATTATGAGATACTAAGTCATAAATATGAGATCAAAAGTCAAACATTATGACTCTTTCAACTTTGTCAATTATGACTTTTATCTCATAATTATGTCTTAGTATCTCAACTTTGACTTTTTATATCATAATTATGATTTAGTGTCCCATAAAATACATTTTATCTCAATTATGACTTATATCACATAATTATGACTTAGTCTCATAATTTCAACTTATCTCATAATTAGAACTTTTTATGTCCATTACTAATTAGTATCTCATTATTAGGACTTAGTATCTCAATTATGACTTTTTAATCGCATAATTATGATTTAGAATCTCATAATTAGGACTTCGTATCTAATTTGTTTGCTTTTTATCTCATACTTAGGATTTACAATCTCATAATTAGGACTTAGTATCTAATTTGTTTGCTTTTTATCTCATAATTATGATTTAGAATCTCATAATTAGAACTTTGTATCTAATTTGTTTGCTTTTTATCTCATACTTAGGATTTACAATCTCATAATTAGGACTTTGTATAATTTTTTTTTGCTTTTTATATCATAATAATGATTTAGTGTCTCATAATTAGGACTTAGTATCAATTTTATTTAGCTTTTTATCTCATAATTATCATTTAGAATCTCATAATTAGGACTTAGTATCACATTGTATTTGAATTTTTATCTCATAATTATGATTTAGAATCTCATAATTAGGACTTAGTATCTAATTTGTTTGCTTTTTATGTCATAATTATGATTAAGAATCTCATAATTATGATTTAGTGTCTCCTCTTTAAATGTGTCTCCTTAAGACCCAACAATGTCTCAAACTGTGTTCAGTTCGCCATGATACTAACGTCTGCAAAAGTCAGAGATCTCAAAAAAATAAAATAAAAATAAAAATGTAATCAAATGACTCCAAGAATCAGTTGCTATCAGTCAACAATGGTCTCATTTGTGTCTATTCCTCTAAAGGAGGAACATTTGAGTCAAATCTGGTCCTTAAATAAAAGCAAATGAAGGTTCCTGAGCTGTGAAAGAGCAGAAGTGATATTTCCCAGAGGGTGCAGTGCAGTTACAGCACACTTCATTCACACACACACTCCTCTTTCATACAGACACCGAGTGAAACACTTCCTTTAATGCTTCATCTCGTTCTCTCTCACACTCCCTTCTTCCGCACATTTCTTTATCAATGTACGGTGATGTGGTAAAACAGAAAAGATGAGATGTCACGTCTGCTCTGAAATACAAGCATGAACATTTAACAGTTTAACACCAGAAGCATTTATAACTCATTCGTTTCCAGACAATATATAATCACTTATATGACTCAGAATCCTCTTAAAGTTATACAATAAGTCACCTGTGATAGCTGACTTTCCACACACAATAAATAAATAAATAAATAAAACTAAAAAAATTAACTCGAATCGCTTGTAAGAGGTAAGGAAGGTTTCTTATAATAGTATGTGAAACAGTATTTAGTATGCAGCAATACAAATAAATGAAATTAAATAAAATTAAATAAATATTGCATATTTATATTTCTGTGCTCTCTTGCCGCTTTTATCTAAATGCATTCAAGATATACGTTTCGCCAGTTTATGTGTTCCCAGGGAATCAAAGTGCTGAGCTGTAAAAACATGCAAAAAAAATACTCTTTGCACTTTTAAATTATTAAATTCAAATGTTAAAGGCACAGGAGTAAAGGGACGTGATCACATCCTAGTTTATAAATACATTTTCAGCTGAATATTTATCGCGAGCGAGCGCCTGCTGAGATAAACGCTACGCCAATTAACAAGTCATAAGAGCCAGGGTGATGGGATCCATCAGAGAGAAGTCATCTGTTGAATCTGACAAATGAATCCTTTGTAACACTCAGGCCGTCCCGCTGAACGGAGAGGAAGCAAAACACCTTTTTGCTGCATAGCCCCATTGCATCCTGGGATTGCGGTAATGTATTGTAACATTAGGGAGAGGTGCCGAGGGGGCGTCGTAACATGAAAGTGTCTTCTGCGACTCGATCAGATTACTGTTAATTGGAAACAACCTGAAAAACTCTTCTTTGGTAATTCAGTCTGGGATGATTTAAGTATGTGCTGCCATTCTATCTCTGGTCGTCCATGAGTCCATGTTCATGTCAGAAACACACACATTCTTGTACATCTTGTGAGGATTTTCAGTGACACAATGAATGAATTGACTCCGATCTTCAACCAGATGGAACTGGATAATATTCTGAATGTTCTGATGCAATCTGACTTCTGACCTGTAATGCCTGAATCATAATCATACACTGTTCGCTCGATGGCCGGAGGAGAACTGAGCGACTGAGTCTGGTTTCTCCCAAGGTTTTTTCTTCATTCTGTCACTGATGGAGTTTTGGTTCCTTGCCACTGTCGCCTTTGGCTTTTGTCTTGCTTAGTTGGGGACATTTAATATTCAACAATATTGATCTGCCTGCATTGACACCACTATTTGAGAACTGAACTGAGCTGGATGATGACTTCAGTGTTTTCTCCAGAGCGGCTATATATATATATATATATATAAATGAACTAAATTAATAACTTTTTTACTACAAAAATTAACCTTCACTGAATTTACTTAAAGGGTAACTCTCGCCAAAATGCAACCTAGGCTTTTTTTGTTAATCTACCCAAGGCAAACTTGTGTTTAAAAGCATAATTAAAATGGAAACGCCACTTTTAAGTTTGACCGTTTTTTCGTTTTAGGTTAAATGCCTTGTGAATGGGAGTGAATGGGACACTTCTATGATAACATCAAAAATCACTATTTTTAAAACACTAAGAAGGCTCGACACAACATGAAACTTTGCTGGAAGTATCACCAGGGGCTCTACACATGAACTCCAGCATTGAGAACATTGTTTGTGTTCACAGAGTTTACTAAAAAGAAAGATTTTGAACAACTCACTGTGTTTCCGTCCGCCGGCATTTTGACAGTCAAAAATAGTCGATCTCCGTAACAGGGAGGAGAGTAAAGATGGAAAGCTCCTAAAGCTTAGTTCAATATAAATTCACGGATAATTTGTTGTTTTGTCGTTAGTGAATATCAATATTGACCTTGTATTTGATAAAGGATCCTCATATAAGAAACAATACTAAAATTCAGAGTCAGTTCATTCGCATTCGGAGATCGACTACTTTTGACTGTCAAAATGCCGGCGGACGGAAACACAGTGAGTTGTTCAAAATCTTTCTTTTTAGTAAACTCTGTGTACACAAACAATGTTATCAATGCTGGAGTTCATGTGTAGAGCCCCTGGTGATACTTCCAGCAAAGTTTCATGTTGTATCGAGCCTTCTTAGTGTTTTAAAAATAGCGATTTTTGATGCTGTCATAAAAGTGCCCCTAGCACTCCCATTCACCAGGCATTTAACCTAAAACGGAAATACGGTCAAACTTAAAAGTGGCGTTTCCATTCTTATTATGCTTTTACACCAAAGTTTGCCTCGGGTAGATTAACAAAAAGAGCCTAGGTTGCATTTTGGCGAGAGTTACCCTTTAAAGGGTTAGTTCACCCAAAAATGAAGATTCTGTCAGTAATTACTCTCCCTCATGTTGTTCAACCCCGTAAGACCTTCGTTCATCTTCGGAACACAAATTAAGATATTTTTGATTAAATCTGAGAGCTGTCTCACTCAGGCTTCTAAGACATTATAACTTGCTGGCCCAGAAAATGCATTAAAGACATCGTTAAAATAGTCCAAGTGACTCCAGTGGTTAAATCTTAAGTTTATAAAGCGATGAGAATACTTTTTGTGTGAAAAAAAAAAAAAAAAAAAAAACTTTATTCCACTATTCATTTCTTTCTCTCTGGGCCTCGAGTTTTTTCACGTAGTAAATCTGCGCAGCGCGTCTGTGTTGCACATCACACGCATCGCACACATGACCAGCGTCGGCCAATAGTGAGCCTACGTGTGACGTGTAACACAGACGCGCTGCGCTAAAACACTACGTGAAAAGACTCGAGGCCCAGAGAGAAAGAAATGAAAAGTGGAATAAAGTCGTTATTTTTGTGTTTTTTTGCGCACAAAAAGTATTCTCGTCGCTTTATAAACTTAAGATTGAGCCACTGGAGTCACTTGGACTATTTTAACGATGTCTTTAATACATTTTCTGGCCCAGCAAGTTTTAGTGTCTTAGAAGCCTATGGAGGAGTGAGACAGCTCTCAGATTTAATCAAAAATATCTTAATTTGTGCTCCGAAGATGAACGAAGGTCTTACGGGGTTGGAACAACATGAGGGTGAGTAATTACTGACAGAATTTTAATTTTTGGGTGAACTAACCCTTTAAGCTGGACTACGCTATTTTCTTCTAAATCTGCTGTACAGCAGAAACAAACTTTGTTGCATTATTTTCCTGTTATCTCTGTAAAGATGCTTTGAAAAAATATGCATTGTAAAAAAAAGTGCCATATAAATAAAGGTGACTTGACTTAAAGGAGCCGTATGTAAGATTGTGGCCAAAACTGGTACTGCAATCACTTTCAAATGACTGTAGAGCGGTGTATCCCCTCCCCCTCCCCCCTGACTCGAGGTTGCCAGATAGGCTGCAGGATCCAGCAGGAACGTTTGTAGCTGCAGCTGTGGTAACTAGAGCAGAGCTGGCAACCCCGATGCCGAAACACTACTGACTTCGTGATTGGTAGATAGGTGGAGGATGGTGCTTCAGGCCAAAACACAACATGATAACATCAACATCAGTTGAGGGCTGCAACTTCACTTTTTAAATGACAATATCCTGGCCGGACTACTGTTGTCAGTGATATAAGTATTTGAAATGAACATGATTTCTTAATGTCTAGTGATGTATCAGGGCCATTTTATGATTAATTGAAATACATTTCTTACATACAGCTCCTTTAACAATGCAATCTCTAGCTCTTTACCCTAAAGCCCAAAATATTCTTCGGTTTTTAGTGCATGTGACACAAATTCCGTCACCAGAATAGTGTTTACACGTGCGCCTCCCATGAAACTATTAAGAGTGAATGTGTCGACAGCCAGCATTCCTGCATGCTATCAAACGGAGTATACTTTGAAAGGCTGTGATACTATACTGTGATACTTACCTATCACACCCGAACCCTTACCCTAAACCAGCCCTTAACCTAATTATAACCTAATCCCTAAAATAAAGCCGTGACCTTTAAAGGGGTCTCAGAAAGTGAAGACCAGCCAAAATGTCTTCTCTCCAATGGTCTAAATCTCAAAATGGTCCTAACAAAGATAGTTGTACAAATACACACACACACACACACAAACTAATATTGTGCAAACTTGTGTTTTTAAGCTTAGAGATTCTTTTATAACAACACTAAAGTCCTTATTAGAGCAAGTCAGTTACTCTGTGGCAATCTTAGCATTGGGGAAGCTGTTTTCAAGCCATGCAAGTACAACTCCTGTCTACTTGAAGGAGAAAAGGCCAAAATCTCAAAAAACACTTTTGAAATCTGATAACCAATGAAATCTGACAACAAATAGCTCAGAAGCAGGTTGAAAAACTGGCAATCTTTGCCAATAAGGAAGGTGGGAAGTTCCTGTTTATGAGTTTTGCACAATGTGATGTGACTTTAAGTGATTTGCATCGGAAGACAATTTTAAATTTCTCTTTTCCACTTATTGACAAATTCAAGAAGCTCTTAAGTGCTAATGGAATAAAATGAGGAGCAAAGTACATCAGGCGACGCTCTGTGATCGGGTATTTTGTAATTCTCCTGCCGTCACAGAGAAAGATGGGAAATGCAGTTTGGTAGCGCAGGCCTGTCACCTCATAAACAAGCTAAATTAGTATTTCTGACAAGCTGTTCTTCTAGGAAAGCATTTGTAGTTCGCGATCCATCATCAACAGTACATGAAATGCATTCCCAAGTCCTCAGTACTTTAGCTAACGTTCTGGCTAAGGTTCACTCAAAAGTTATGAACAAACGTTCTCAGAACCAACTCTGTAAATATGATCATTCTGACATGATTTGAAGGCAGTATTATTTTCCTACAACCGCCATATTGAGCATCAGGATTTCTCTTCAACAATACGTTCCTTCTTTAAATGTGAAAATCAACTAGAAAAAGAAAAAAAAACGTATAGGACAGCACATGGTTTTATCTATCGGGAACTAACTGGATAGTGAAAAGTTTCAAATATTGAAAAATTAGAGATTGATTGCATCAGCTAAAAAGTAAAGTAAGTATAATTTGTTACTTTTTTTGTGTTGGAATAATGTACACTGATGAATTGCGCACAATACCACTAATGAAGTATAGTTAATTTTGATTTCATGTTGATTTAAGAAAAAAACCTGGAGTGCGCAAGAGCGAATACGTTTCCTTTGCCGTGTAAACTGCTTAAGGACTTTTAATCAAATGCACAACCGAAATACTGTTTATTTTGATGCCTACATGCAGGTTTTGATGGGGTCAGATGAACTTTAAATGCATGCTATTCCCTGCGCTCCACACGCGCTCCCGCAGAGATAACATTAGAAGCAGTGCGAGGTTAATCGCTTCGCACTAGGGCGTCAAACAACTCCACGGCCACATATGTCAGGCATCTAAAGACATGCTTTAATGCACAACACCTACACTATGAAAATGCATGCATTGCCAAAATCTCCATCAAAACATTTCATCATTGCGTAAAAAACGAGCAGCTGCGAGCTCACGGACAATGGAAGGAGAGGCAGTAACCGGAGTGGGCGCGAAGCAGGTATTTATCGTTTCGCTGCAACTGCAGATTTTGATTAGCAGGTGCTCTGACAGAGGAGTGTGTGAGACTTGGGTGCAAACAGCAGATGGGTAATTTCAGGTTTTACATGTGGAGAAAAAAAAGCCGTCACGTCCGCCACACGGGAAGCGTGAGCCGGTTGGGGGTTCATCCGCCACCCACTCGCTCCTTCCCACACATGCTCCAGAAAAATCCACTTTTTATAACATGATTTCTCACGCTGAGACTGAGACGTCTTCCCCGGGGAGGTGGAGGAGATCTTATCAACTCCCCAAGTTGCAAGATTAATACTTGCTTCTAATAGTGCACTTATCTGGTCACAAACAAGAGCGAGTCATTAGTGACTCCGTGTGAAGAGCGGGCTGGAGAGGGATCCTGGGGGGCTCAATTAGCACCCCGCCACGGGACGAAGCTCCATGTGAGGGCCGTCGGATCGGAGAGCCGGAGAGCCGGAGAGCCGGGGAACTGGGGAACTGGGGAACAGAGGCAGATGGCCTGCAAACTCTTTACTGAAGGCTGCATGCAAAATGGAGGGACTTCAGATGATTTTCGTATTCATTTGACACTATTAGAAGATGCCATGCAAGAACATCAGTTTCATGTTCAACACAATGCATTTTCATACAAGCATCAAAGCAGAAGGTCACCCCGAAAAAACGTTCTCAATCACAAGAGAAGATGTTTTGCAAAATGTTCACGCTGCTCTTTTGCATACAATAAAAAGTGAATGAGGAATGAATGCTGTCAAGCACAAAAAAAAAAAAAAAACACATAAAAGCTTCCTGCTTTTGAAGTCATTTTGATTAGTAGTTAGAAAATACTTTCTGCGGACGCTCTTAAATGTCATTTGAACACATTTAAACTTGTGCCTCAGGATGCATCAAACTTCATTGTTTTTTTTCTTTTTTCTTCTTTCAATGCTTCTGAATGTTTTGAATTGAATGCAAGAGATTTTCAACAAATAACAGCCTATTTCGTATTGTTCATTATGCAAAGCCATTGTATGACTCTAGAAGGACAATTTTTATGATTTTTTTAATACGGTGCTTTGAGCTTAACAGCCAGCATCCCATTTATCTTTGTTAATGCATGAGCAGCTTTGCTAAATTGTCCCAAATATTTAGTTGCATGGGTCGAAACGTCAAACGGGTAAGAATGAGTAAATGTAGACAGACATTACGTGTTTACTGACTCAAATAAAATGCTATGTGAGTACAGAAGGATCCTGTACATTTGCAAACGTGCCACCCATGAGTGAAACAGAAAAGAAACCTTAACAATGAACAATGTGGGTCATTTAGTGAATTACAAACCCGACACACAAACCTCGACGTGGCGCAGCGCGGGGAAAGCATGTCAGTGGGTTAAACGGGGGAAGCATTAAAAAACATTCAAAGGAAAATGTTCCCTTGCTCTCTCTCTTCTGTAGAGCGTGAGAGCGGTGAGGTGGGGAAATTTACGGTGTGAGTACAGGAGAATGGGGCGCAGGCGGCACGACTTGTCATTACAGAAATGGAAATGGGATTTATAGAAGCGCAGCGGCGCTGTGACTTCTGTCGTTCCCGAGGGCATTTCTCACAGCACGCCTCCCACCAGGACCTCAATACACACCCAATTACTATGTGCTTAAAACTATTATATGCACTCAGAATAATGCCCCTGTCCATTACCCTCGCCGTAGTCAATGGAGGAGCATGCTGGGAAAACAATCTCCCTTTCTGATATACCTTTTCAACAGGGTTGCAGTCGAGACCACTGCGGTCAACAGCATGACAAAATCAAGACCCATCCGGACGAACCATCCATGCGTTTGCCTGACAAGAACAAAGGTCATTTGCATATCAAGTATGTACATACAAATAGTCTTTGAGGTATAGCAACTTTAATTCTGTCTAAAGTGAAGAGTGAAAAATGGCCAGCTGAATCGGGCCAGTGATGCATTTGAAAAAAGAGCCAAGCAACTCAACTTTAGGCCAAAAAAAAAAAAAAACGATGTGCATTAATTCATGGCTTTCAAAGAGCTATAGTTGTATTTCCAGGTATCATTGCAAAAAAAAAAAAGACTAAAACACTAATTAATTAATTAATTAATTAATTAATTAAATAAATCTGAATAATTGATTGTTTTTAATTTAACTTATATAAATATGAATATATCACATACAAAATATGTACATAATCAGATTTATTATTTTGTACTAAACCTCCTTTTTATACAAAAAAAAAAGTATTTATTTGTAATATCATGTATTATTTTTGTAAAGAAAGATTTTTTTTTTAATTCTGACAAATACAAATATGTAAAATATATATAATATAAATAATAACAATATTAGACTAAAAACAAAGATTTAATGTTTTTAATTAAACTTCTCCCTTTTTTATGCAAAAAACCTAATCATTTATGTGTAGTACATTGTATTATTATATATTATATAGTATATTGTAATGTATAACATTAAAAAAAATTATAAAAAATTCTGACAAATATAAATATACTACATAAAAAATAGACTAGAACACATAAAAGTAAATAAACAAAGAAGTAAATTAATGAAATCTTGCCCAACATGCACCTATAACTTAGAAAGCTGTAAATTCTGATTCATAAAACTCGTGACTGGAATTGAGTGGGATTTGAAGTTTATCACACTGAAGTCAAAGCGTTTCCGCTGATCAGTGATATGCGAGCAGCCGTCGTGGCAGACAGCCAAGAGTCAGCCAATGCCCTCGCACAACAACACGACTGAAGCCAGACATGGAGAAAAAACATTTATCAGCGTAGATTCTGCATTGTCAAACTGTGCTTACTTAAAAATGACAGTTATATGAATTTTTGAATTTCAAATTCAAATTTAGAATTCCGCATCCTGTTTCGCTGCTACATTCAAATTCCGGAACTCGACTCAAATTCTAAGGTCATTCAAAATTAAACTTTGAATGATGCACAACTGCACGATCAATCTGATTTACTGTTTTTAATTTGACTTTAAAGAGAAACAGTGTTTTCATGCACCATTAACAGAAGCGAGCAACAATCACATGTCCCTAGTGTGTCAATAGGTCAGGTCATCTCATTCACAAGCTCTCAGGTAACCATCTGGCCCTTTCTGACTATTTATATGCATTCATCAATGTTTTTTGCATCACACTTTCTCCTCCAACGTTCCTGTCCGCTGTCTCAAGGGCTGATCTGTTCAGAATGACCCCCGACAGATTCAGGCCTGACCTTCAGAGCCCGTATAGGACATCATGAACGCTCCGGTCCCTTCACTGGTAAAACTTTATGTCCATCTGTGTCTCTGTGTAGTTTTTACATTTTATTACCGACCTGCCTCGTCAAAAAGATGGATGAACGGACGGAGCTGTTCGTGTCTATGCGACCCACGGCGGGCTAATGTGCGACAGAGAATATTTTATGGCATATCCCCATCCAGATTCTGCACAACATTGTGTTTAACTCGTACAGCTCTGTGCATTTGCATAAGGCATTACAGCTTGATTTTGTGCATATTTAAAAATGTGACTTACTAATCTTACTGTCTACAATTACTTGGGGCACATTATTCCATACATAGACTAGAGAGATGTTTTAAAAAGAAATTAAGGATGACTTTTAACCGATTTCTATTTCAAATTGATGCTGTTATTTTGAACTTTCTATTCAGCAAACATCACGGTTTCCAAATAAATATGAAGTTTTCAACATTGATAATAATCAGAAACATTTCTTGCATATTAGAATGATTTCTGAAGGAAATAATGATGAGTAATGATGCTGAATATTCAGCTTTGATCACAGGAATAAATTACACTTTAAAATACATTACAATAGAAAATAGATATTTTAAATTGTAAAAATATTTAACTATTTTTACTGTATTTTTTTTTTTTTTTAAATGCAGCCTTGGTTAGAAGAAGAGACTTCTTTCAAAAACCAAAAAATCCTATTGATAAAATCAAGTATAATCCTAAATTTTTTTCTCGTTGAATATGATGTATTTTAATCCAAAAAATGACCCACTACGGAAGTAACATGTCGCTTTTAGCATGCATGTGTGTAAAGCGTTCACTTCAGCTTTCTTCATCATTCCCACTCTAAAAGCTGGTCAGGGATTTTGAAGCTTCCCTTTTTCTTGGAAGCTCCTCTAAATTCTGTTGAAGTCGATTCAACCCAGATCGGAGAATTGTGCGTGTTTCACGCGTCCCTACAGAGAGGAAGTTGCAACATCCTTAAAGAGAGATTACCAAAGCCTCTCTTCCACGACTGCCGCTCCAGATCTCTTCAAAGACACACATCTCTACAGACAAAAGGAAACATGCGCTCGGGCCATTTTTCTAACAATACGTCCCCACGAAATCTGTGCAAAGCATGTTCAGAATTCAAATGGATAATACTCGGGAAAAAACGGCATAAATGCCAACTTCTATGGATTAACAACTGATTGCATTTGATGTAAAAGATCTTATGGAAATTGTATGTGCTGCTGTTTCATTAGCGAGTCTGATGGGATTATATATTACGCCTGGAAAGGAGCCGGTGGTCGTCATACTGAATTAATAAGGTAAATTAGCAAACACACAAAGCCATCTAGAGTCAACAGCAGAGGCCGAGAAGGAACACAGGTGTCTGTTTACTCCTCAGCGTGGCACGGCTTTGATTTATGGACACTTGACTTCTCGGCTAAACACATTTCTAATAGAGCGGCGGCTGGTGAAAAATGGCCTGTAGTTAATTATATATGACAGGGAGAGGGCTCTTATTAAAGGGAATTTTATCAGGAAGTGCCACTGCGTTCTTCTCAGCGAGAAAATTGTGATTCATTGGGAGCGAGAACGAGAATCGCACATGCTATTGTTATTAGCTATGATATCTGCAGCAGCAGCGATGGAGAAATAGTGTCTCACATGCGGTTACAGCAAAGAATGAAACGCAGCAGGATCTGTGTGCAGCAGATTTATTTATAACAAAAAAGAAAAATAGCAAAAAATCTCAGGCTATTTGGCAGCCTTGAAAACTGAGAACAGAACAACCACATTTACAATGACAATAACAGACTAGCTCAAGAATAATCTGAGGGATAGATATATACAAACTAATCATGGGTAAAAAAGGACAGGTGTGACTTAATCAATGAACTAGTAACCATAAAAACAAAACATAAAAAAAAAACAAGAAGAACAAAGGAAACAGGAACAGAAAACAGTGCTAAAATGTTTACTCCACAACAATGCACCAAAAACTGGAAAGTTTTTCCTTTGCGTTTTTTTTAAGTACAGATGTGAATGTTGTCAAAATGATTTACATTTACACGGATCTGCGAAAACGACTAAAGACGCTGTATTCTGCTGCCATGCCAGTAGATGGCGATGTCACAATCGCGTTTTTGTAGTTTACACAGAGATGATTAAATATATAGTTTTCAAAAATGTACACTTTGAAACCACTTTTTAAAAGTTTGCATTTTCAGGCCCTCAAAACACAGTTGCCGTGTAAATGAACGGCCAAAACACATAAAAAGTTTTCTGACCAAGTAGACTTGAGACTAGCGCTGAATTTCAGGACGAACAGCTCAGAACAGAACGTCACATGTTGCCATCTCGAAACTACGGTGATTATGGTGAATTTCTCACTGAGAAGTCTCTGAGACCACTCTGACTCAAACCAATGTCTGCTGCTGCTTCTGACTGCTTTAAGAGGTAAAAGCTGCTCGTAACAGCTGTTCTAGGATCAGTTTTCTTTGTAATAATAGCATATTGGCTAAACAGATTCGGCAAGCGATCCAGTGCGTGTCTGTGTTTGCGCTCCGGAGAGCCTCAAATGGTTTCTATTTACAACCTGTTTTCGAGGCGTTGAGCAATGTAGCCAATCACAAACCGATCTGAACTCAATGACCAATCAGATGCTTTTCAGTTAGAATCCACTCACCGCTCAGAACGCAGCTAAAACAAACAAAGTGTAGACATTATGAGAGAATCATTGTGCAGTCGGCTTCATCCATTATAACGGAGCTTTGTGAGATCGCGATAAACTAAAATGAATGACATGTTTTTAGTGATTATAAAGGGAGCGCTCTTTGCACACTTTCTGTCATGCCAAATCACGCCGACGCTAAACAGTGGTGTGTGAACATAGACACTTTATCAGGATGTCTAGGTTGTGCTGTGACGTAACTTGAAACTATTTCATGTAAATCTATTTAAATGTGTTTTTTAAAGGGAAAGCGCATCTCCTTAGCCTTAACCTGTAGCTGATTCACCCTCCGTCTATGTATGGGACTCCTTTTTATACAAAAAATAAATAACTATATGATTTATAGCAGTATTTACTGTATGTGGCAGCAAAACAATGACTCATTTCGACAGTCCGACGCAAATATTCCTGCTGCACTGTTCAGTTATAATGCAATTTGAGAAATATTATACAAAGTACAATGCAAAAAAAGCAATGTTTGCACGTTTACTTGTTGAGGAAAAATAGGCTCCTCGTTACTGGAAAGCTATACAGTATTAAAAAAACAGCAAGTGGCATGTCTAATTTTAGTAAGCTACTCCCAAACTGGGTTCCACTAGCTCTTTTAGCTTAACTTCTAGATGATATTAAGTCGAAAATGTTTTTTCCACCTGTTGCTAATCACATACGCAAGTCAGTGTGTTCACCCATTCATTCACCATAGCCATCCTCCATCTCTCATTAGCAGCCGGCAGCACCTCAAACAACCTCCTGACCCGTCTGGAAGCAAACTCTAATTAAAACTAGTAGACTCGAGTCTTTCAGAGCCGTCCGAGCTCTAATTACAGGCCAAATACGAGGCTTCTCTCGTCTGATGGGAAAGGAGTGTGTGTTGATTAAACTCGCTGCATTTCTGTGCTGCCATAAAAAAAATGCTGTTTCTTTTTTTTTTTGTGAGCCAAAACCGGAAGTTCGCATCACCCTGCTTCCCTCAACAAAATCCCAATAGGGTTTTCCATTTGCGTTTGGATTGTTGCCTAAAATAAGCTCAGTGAGGTGACCAACAAAAGCTGAAGAGTTTTTCCTTTGCGTACAGTAAAACCGATCCCTGTTCACACAGATCTGCACAAATGTAAATAAAATAAAAATACTATTCTTACCAGGCAAGTAGTTGGCGATGTCACTTTGTTAAAGGGGTCATATAATGCCATTTTTGTACAAGCTAATATGATTCTTTATGGTCTAAATTAAAAGTTTGTAATATACTTTAATTAAAAATTCTCATTAGTATTGGAAGAAAACACTCATTTTACCTGGTCAAAAACAGCTCTGTTTTCAGCACGCCGTTTAAGTGCATGTGTCTTTAAATGATAATGAGCTTTGCTCACCCCGCCCCTCTGTTCTGGGCGTACACCGTTTGAAATAATAACACAATAACCATAACGCATTGTTCATTATAAACGTGGGATTATGAATTATATCGAGAACGTCGTACATAGAAAACATGCCGTAATGTACCCTGAGTGTAAACAGCCGCATTCATCGTGAAGCGTGCAGCGATTTGCAAAGATTAATATAAATATTAATATAAAGGTTAATAAAACGTTACACTCACTTCTTCTGGAGGTGCAGCAGGAACACGAATAGTTGGTACCGATCCTTTTTTCAAGAGCAGCTTCTTAGCAAAACCATATGGTCAGCAGCCATATCACCCTGTAGCCCAAGACTGGTTGCCCACTGAAGCTAAGCAGGGCTGAGCCTGGTTAGTACCTGGATGGGAGACCTCCTGAGAAAAACCAGGTTGCTGCTGGAGGAGGTGTTAGTGAGGCCAGCAGGGGGTGCTCACCCTGTGGTCTGTGTGGGTCCTAATGCCCCAGTGTAGTGACGGGGACACTATACTGTCAAAAGAGCACCGTCCTTCGGATGAGACGTAAAACCGAGGTCCTGACTCTCTGTGGTCATTAAAAATCCCATGGCATTTCTCGTAAAGAGTAGGGGTGTAACCCCGGTGTCCTGGCCACATTCCACACATTGGCCCTTACCAATCATGGCCTCCTAATAATCCCCTTTACATTGAATTGGCTCTATCACTCTCTCTCCTCTCTCCACCTATAGCTGGTGTGTGGTGAGCGCACTGGCGCCGTTGTACTGTGGCTGCCGTCGCATCATCCAAGTGGATGCTACACACTGGTGGTGGTTGAGGAGAGACCCCTGATATGATTGTAAAGCGCTTTGGGTGTACACTAGTACATATGAAAGCGCTATATAAATGCATCATTCTATTCTATTCTATTCAAAACCAGCTTTATACTGACCCTCGTTTGTAAAGCAGTCCGGTGTGTGAATGATTCGCGGAAACATGAAAGCATTGACGTTGATCGTGGGGAATATTCTCTTTGAAACCAAACTCAGCCACTGCGTCTTCAGCGGTTCGGATTTAGGAACATCAAAATGATGCTGTGTTCGTTATTACACCCAAGAACAGAACACCACAATCGCTTAGACGGCATTCTGCTCATAGACAGTGCTCCAGCGTATCAACAATGACGCGCGGACTATGATTGACAGCTCGCTCACGAGCGAGGGCGGGTCTGTGTTGAAACGCTGCTGTCAATCAACAATCGTGGGAGAGGCGTCCGACCGTCCGACCGTGTGACGTCACTAGGTCGAACGGCTTGATTTGAGACGGGGGAAAACATATAAGAAGATTTAAAAAAAAAACACTGGATGGATTTTTCTCATTTTATGATGGTTGTGTACAGGCACTGTCAACACACATTTCAGTACAATCAACTTGTAAAAGTGCATGTACCATTATATGACCCCTTTAAGACACTATATGCATATACGCAAGCGCAAGATGTCACCGTTTTCACAAATTCACGTTTTTGTAGCTTACACGGCGACGATAACTGTATCGATAAAAAAAACGTGCACTTTCCACTTGCAGCTATATATCAATAGTTTGCGTTTCCACGCTCCCAAAATGCTGTTGTCTATTAAATGAGTGGCCAAAACACACGAAAAGTTTTCCGTTTTTTTAAATCGTATTGTGAAAATGGTGTCGTGTAAACGACCCCTTAGTAGTCATGTCTGAAAACAGTGTTTCCAACAACTAGGGAATACACAGCCTTGTTTAGATATTTATATACAGTTCTACACAGCCATCTAGTGGTTACACTGTGGTATTACAGGTGATAAATGGTGCATAATTAAGAGGTAAATATTTAGTACCGTAAAAATCGTAAAAAATGTAATATAGCACATTCATTTTTTTATGGCAAAAGCAAGTATTTCCCATGAGCCCCACTGACTGGTCCCACCTGTGCCATCACACTTTCTCTGCTGCAACTCCCATTTCATTCTCTCTTTCTGATTTTTTTCCCCTCATTCTCTCCGCTACTTCAGGATTGTGTGTGTGCTCAAGAGGAGCTGAACGGTATCAGTGCACCGGCTGGCCTTGGGGAATGTGGGAATTAAAGTCGAGGGGTGACGCAAGTGGTCAAGTGAATGGAGATTATGTGCCTCCATCAAACTGCAAATAAAACACACTCACACACTTCTTCCTCCTCCTCCTCCTCCTGTGACAAACTCTCATCTCGTCCCTGCGCATGAATAATTCACTCAGATACTCCAAAAGGAAGAGCTATTAAAATTACATGGGGACGGGAGAAGCAGATGAAATATTCGTACCTTTCCTTTCTTCTCGCTGTCCTGCAGCTCAGAGCTCACGATTAAAGCAGTCCGTTTGAGTTTTCTTCACCCCCTTCTACACATTAGTAAATGACAAGATATCCAGCAGCAGTAAATATCATCTGGGCGAGAACTTTGCATATTGGAAAATGTTCTCATTAGCATATGTTTGAGTGAGAGCCTGTTAAAAAAGCAGGTCAAATATCCCCAAAGCTCTGAAGGAAAATCGAAGGCCTCGTCCAATAGCGTTTAGTCTCAGTGGTGAAGCGTGGTTTGCTAATCAGAGGCAGGTGACATGTTCATTCTAGAGATCATTTGATTGGTTAAAAGTTTGGCAAATGGACACACATAGGCTAAAAGCAACTCAACTCCAATTTTAACGTCATGGGATGTTTAAGCATCTTTCATTTTACCTCATTAGAGTTGAAGGTAACTCTCAGCAAACTGTACCTGAAAAAAACGGGCATTTTTGTTTTGTTTGTTTTAATCATTTAACATCAAAATGTTACTGATTAACATTCAAGAAATTACACTAATTTCATGAAGTATAAAGAAAAGAAAATCATCAAATATGTAAAATTGTGCATTTTCTCGTGCAAAATGAATTCCAAATAATGAAGGTATTATTAGATTTTGTTGAATGTAATAGCAATAAATGTGATCTTGCTAATTACTTTGCTTATTAAACAAATTAAATGAAAAAATATATATTTTGCATTACTCATCAAAGAGTTACAATTGTGATTAAGTTTATTTTTAACTAAAACTAAAATAGTTTTTATCAACTGAAATAAGAAATCATTTAAAATAAAAATTAGATGAAAAACTGAGTTACTCCTAAATTAAAATGAGAAATGTTGCCTTGAAAAAAAAAAGCTAAAAAAATATATTAAAATATTAAAATAAGCACATAACAAAACAAATAAAACTTAAAATGCAAACTGAAAATATAAAAGTTAATTCAAAATATTAATAAATATTATAATTGCATATAAATATTAGCCTACTAAAACAACCCCTATAGGTTCAGCATCCTGGGATGACAGATGGCATCGTTTCCTGAGAATGAACCATAAACAATTCAAATGCAAAATCACATTGATGAAATCAACACGCAGATCTGTAAAATCAAGAGGACGCTTCTCGATTGACGAGCTGAACTCAGGCTTGCGACACAGAGAAAGCTGTATAACTGAAGTGCATTGATGTCTATAGATCTGTGATGCACATTGGCACTGCCGGTGAACATTTCAGGCTTTAATTAGACACCGAAGGGCTCCTGAGGGACTCCAGCTCTCAATCTACTACAGCAAATCAACTAGTCACACATCTCTCTCTCTCTCTCTCTGTGCTAATGTTTTTTTCTGTGCCTTTTATCAATAATGTCACCAGCCTAATAAAGTGTGCGAGTCTTTCCCGTGAGGCGGGGAGGAGTTTGTGCTATATCGGTGACGGACACCTCCTCCCATGCTGATCAGAGGGACCGAGAGAGCCGAATGCACTGTCAGGTCACATAAACGCCTGTCGCTGTCACATATCGCCCCGAATGACGCTGACAGAGAGACGGAGGAGGAAAGAGACGAGTCAACGAGACATTATCATTCAGGTGGGGCGAGAGGAGGCTGTAGCACTGCAGTGATGACATATCTTTACAGGCCACACCGGAAGTGATCATCAGCGAGTGGATCTCTGAGCTGAATGAGTGAGTGGAGGCGGGGCTCGTTTGCATATTCATAGAACCGTGTATACTAAATGAGGCAAGGGTGTCAAATTACATTCAAGATATTTTGGAAACTTGGAAATGAGAACATTTCCATAACTTGATGTTATCTCTATAGCTATCCCAGTTAACTTAAAAAATAAAAATAAACTGACTGAATTGAATAAAACGTGGTGAAAATATCATAAAGTCCCCCTGTAGTCAATCATTTTATCCCTTAAAACTCATTTTTGATCCCCGAAATTACATATTTAAATGTTTTTTTCTTGAAAAAAATTCTTAATGCCTTAAAATATCTTGAATGTAACTCGACACCCTTGCCTCATTAAGTATTCGCGGTTCTATGAATATGCAAATGAGCCCTGCCTCCACTCACTCACTCAGCTCAGAGATCCACTGACGATCACACGTTGATCTGATTGGTTACAAGGTAGTTTGTGACGTCAGAAACGCCAAACTGTGTTTTTGAGACTGTCTTTGGTTCACTGCAGTTTTAAGGAGAAAACACTCAGCAATGGTGTCGACTTACGAATTTACACATGGTTTGTTTTAAAGCATATTAAAAACACCACATAGACACATAAACAACATTAAAAGCTGGATTTTCTCCACAGGGGGACTTTAAGCTAGTGTTAAACACAGACCTCATTTCAGGCATTTAACCAAAACCCCACGATGGAACCAGAAGTGCTAAAATTCTCATTTCTGGGTTAAGATTTCAGCCCCAAATCTTTAACCACTTGGCCACACGATTCGATGCGAGTGCTGATGTAAATCGCCTGGAAACACCACATCAGCAAGAAAAGCAATTAAAAATTTACAGGGGAGAAGTTCTAAGCCTGCTAAAAGGATGTGCACGGATTTCAATCCCACACGCCGTGAGGTCTGGCCTGACCCATAAAGCAAAAATGAGAGCACAATTCAGGCTCCTCCATCTACAAATCGCCACTCTGTCAATGCAAGAGGTGTTTGTTTACCAGCCGTCTCTGAAGAAGCTTCCTCAGTCATTTTCAGCCAGGCACCAGATTTCACACTCATCTGCTTCGTCCCAATGGGCTTTACTGTGGGCAGCTAAGACGCTACGCTAGCAGTCAAAACACACTCCAAAGTGCTCTGGATTCACTGCTCCAAATGGACGTCCAAGTACAAACAATGCCGAGCACTTCGACTGCGTGTGCATGCATTTTGCTCTGATATCTATTGCTCATTTGCATGTTTAAAGGAATAGTAATATTTTGGAGGTTTGTAAGGCTCTTTTCTGTAAAGCTGCTTTGGAAATAGATGTGTTGCTAAAACCATGGCATTATTTTGAATCAGTCAGAATCAGTATTTTGTGATTATCACTGTAAAAAAAATAAAAATGTTTTTACATTTATGTATTTAAATTTATGTTTTATTATTGAATGGCATATTGGTGCATGAACACAGCAAAAAAAGAAAAGAAAAGATTTTTGTCTTGTTTTTCAGTAAAATATCTAAACATTCTTACAATAAGAAACATTTACTTGAGAAGCAAAATGACGTGTTTACTTTAAAAAAAAAAGCATAAAAATTAAGTGAATTTATGCTTAAAACAACAACAAATATCTGCCAAAGGGGTCAGAAAAATAAAACTTGTTTTCCCATTGAATTAACTTTTTTAATGACCCCATTGGCAGACATTTGTTTCTTGTCTTAAGTATAAACTCACTTCATTTTGTCCAACTAAAACATTTCATGAACAATACATAAATGTTTTGTTGTGCTAATATTTTAAGAATATTATTAAAAACCATAAAACTTCTAACAAACCTTCTATTCAAGTTACTGGAAGAACGTTTGTTGATAACTTTGAGAGAACCTTTCCAGAACGTACCCTGTTAGCTGGATGCCAGCTTGAAAAAGTATGAGAATGCACCTTGATTATTTAATTTCATAGACAAAAACCACATATTGACAACCTTAGAGTGTTGTGACCTTTGCTAGGAAGGAAATTTAAAGACTGGGCCTGAACTTACCCCTATAAACCCGTGTTATTCTGTGTGTGTGTGTGTGTGTGTGTGTGTGTGTGTGTGTGTGTGTGTGTGTGTGTTTCTGTCTAATGAGCTCGCTGTCTGTTTGGTGCTCTGAGTCCATTATCACACTCTTAATTCTCCTCATGGAGGAAATCAACGGTTGGAATAGTTAAGTGGCACCCATGGCCTCTCGCCCACACGTCCTCGCTCTCATCCTCACGAGGTTTCCACCTCCACCAAAGCATCTGAGAGCCGGCGCTCTTCAACCTGAACCCGTGTGCCGCGGGCAGTGTCTGAGAACGAGGCCCCTGAGGGCCGACGAGCACATGTACATCTGAGACTGCGGTTATGACGTTAAAGAGGTCTTTTACTGCTGGCAAAATACACTTTCAGTAAAACTTGGCTGCCTATGCAGTAGAAAGGTAAAAAAAAAAACTTGCTACCTGACTAGAGAAAACAGAGAAAAGGGGCTGTTGCCTTTCCTCTTGCCAAATAGGTAAGAAAACTTCAACACCCATAATGCACTGGGCTTGTTGCCATCCAAGGCCACTCCCACTAGTCTGTATGGATACGCTTATCAGAGTCAAATACCACCTTGCTTTAGTAGGCAAGGCAAGTTTATTTATATAGCACATTTCATTAACAAAGGTAATTCAAAGTGCTGCACATAAAAGGAAACAAATACATAGGAATAAAAATGGAATGCATAAGAAATAAAAATAACAAAAGGATGGAAGAGTCAGACTGTTTGTTTTACTTTGAGATTTTCCCATTTTGATTGAACTGTGCCTGTGGTGTTTTTGTGGCGCCTAAATAATCTTTTGGACATCTCCGTTAGATCCGCCAACTCAAATCGTCCAGAAAGAGCTCTAGGACTGACCCTCCAGAAAACTTTTATTTGTTAGACTTGTATTGTTCACGGGTGCAAGGATTCAAAAGTGTTTAGCGGGAGTGAGTTATGTTCAGTTTCCAGTGAAGGATCCAGTGTGTTGTAGGCAGTGACTAAAGGCTCCAACGTATCATAAAAACGGAGCGAACGCCTCAACGCAAATGATAAAAAAGTCATCATTTGTAGTCAACATTTCAAACGTCAGTTCTGCCCGAAAGCAAAACAAAGGCTGCGTTCCAGTCCAAAATTGTCATGCCCTTCACTCGCTAACTTCCCTCCATCTCGTTCACTCGGATGTACGTCATTGCATACGTTGGACGAGTGCCCACTTCTGGCGGAAACTGCAATGGGCTGAACTGGAACGTCCTAAGCCCTTGATCACTTGGAATCAGCAAAAGAGTTGATTTATTATTTACATTTTTGTTTTCCTTTAAGAATTTGTTTACTGCAGCATCCAAATGTTTATAGGTGTGTTTGGGTTGTTTTAAATAAATAAATAATTAATTAATATATCATAGAGTTGTTTGTTGTGGTGGTGGTTAGACGAGCTATGTGGTGACGTCACAATTGTACTGCATTGTGGGACATATAGGTGCCTGAAGTGTACATGTGAAAAAGATTCGCTCCCTCAGTCAAAATCGAGGGAACGAGGGTCTGTCCATATAAACTTCCCTCGTCCACTTCACGAAGTGGAACGCACTTCAAAATGGCGGCAGGGATTCCCCCGAGGGGAAGTTCGCAAGTGCGTGTCTAAAAATAGACTGGAACGCAGCCAAACTCGCGTAACGGTAAGGAAGCTGTTGACATAGTGTTCAGTTCGTACAATAATGCAGAGTAGAAAAAGTACGATACAATTTTCAGTGATAAACCTAAACTAACAACAACTGTTTAGTGTAATAACCGTAATGTCCATGGATGGGGATACACAAATATTGAAGTACAATCTGTAGTCTCACGAAATCCCTGCAGCTGTCAAATGTTTTACTGACAAATAAACGTGAATTTCTCGGTCCAGGTGACATGGAGAACGAGTAAGCATTGTTCATTTACATATACTGACACATCGTAAACAAAGCAGGTCTCAAAACAGCGAAGTTTCTCTTTAAATTCTGCACAACAACAGTAGCTTTTATAGTTTATTGATTTACATATTTTTGAATAGAGAGAAAATAATCAAATGCTATTTGTAACTGGATTATTTAAAAATAGGCATTAGCTTATGAACATTTTCTCATTTAATTTGCAGGAAAACCACTATAGCATGTCATAAAACACAGGCTTTCAGCCGTGCACAGATGGTTCCAGCCAAGAAGATGCAATTTAATAGATTTAGGAAGGTGCAAAGGTTTATTGGCCTCATGCGTCGATGCCAATGATTTTCAGTGCGCAAGCAAACCCATCTGCTGAAATTAACTTAAGAGGGCTGGTTCAATAACAGAAGAAAAAAAAAAGAAAAAACTTTATGAAAATGCCAACTTCATTACACAATCCATTATAGCGCAGTGCCAGGTGTGTGATTTATGCCGTGGCGCATTTCTGGGTCTAAATAAGCCACTGATTCTGACCTTTCCACAAACACGCAGAAATTAACAATAACGCTCTTGCTGACTCAACCCAACATAATGTGCATCTGTTGCTTAATTACATTTTAATCTAAATGTTGTCTTTCTGGAGTAATGAAGCACAAAATCGCTTCATAATTCACGGGCTGTGCGACACATTAGTCTTTCTCTTTAACTTCAAACTGAGATGCAGAGCGAATTTATAAAAAAAACATTTACACTCGCCAATTTAGCTCTCAGCGTGAATGCGACGTGATTTTACCTTTGTTCCCTTTTACATCAAGGCAAAACCTCAAGTAAAAGCCACCGTGGCTGAATGGACAGGGCTACATGTTGCTACTGGATAAACAAGCAATCTCAATGCCTGTGGCTTGTAATTGAATCAGGCTTTCAGAAGTACAAAGGTTGGTGTGTTTCAACACAATTCTGATGGACGCTCTATTGATCAGCCGTATTTTTACACATCGCCGTCAAAAACCACCCAGACCCCTTTTGCTCACAGCTAAAATCAAACGCTGAAACCAGAAGCGAGTCATGAAAGTCATGTATTTGTCTGTCATGATGCATCTGCTGTTTGCAAAGATTGTGCAATAATGTTAGTATGTGAATGTGCATAACTATTAGCCTACTCATTAGTAGTAAGTAGTAAAGCAAAAGCAAACCAACAAAAAAGTTTTCCTTCTTTGCCTTAAAGGGGTGGTTGATTATGATTTCACTTTTCTAACTTTAGTTAGTGTGTAATGTTGCTGTTTGAGCGTAAACAACATCTGCAAAGTTACAACGCTCAAAGTTTAAAGCAAAGGGAGATATTTGCTTTTAAAGAAATCACTTTTTAAGGACTACAACAAACGGCGGGTAAGGACTACACCACATTCCTCCCGGGTTAGTGACATCACTAACCCTAGAATTTACATAAACCCCGCCCCCGGAACACGATTTATAGATTATCAAGACAGAACATGCTAATCAATTACTAGAAGATAACTACACATACGCTACATAAATTCATCAACTAACCGTTCAGAAATGTTGTCAACATGTTGTCACTTCTTCTTGAGTCTCTCCATCTTTCTGACTTCGGTTTGAACATAAAAGGCTAAAAGTTTTAGAAATTTCCAGTGCATGTGTGTGTGAGGTAAAAGGACACGAGCTCTTGAAGCTCTGCCCTCTGTGCCGGAAGCAGTAGCTCATTTGCATTTAAAGGGACAGACACAAAAACAGTGCGTTTTTGCTCACCCTCAAAAAAGTGACAACTTTAACATGCTATATACAAATATCTGTGGGGTATTTTGAGCTAAAACTTCACATACACACTCTGGGGACAATAAAGACTTATTTTACATCTTGTGAAAAGGGCATTATACCACCCCTTTAAAACCCACAAAAAGCTTTAAAAGGATGTTGTTTACATCAAATTACATGTAAAATCCTGTTACAACCCAAATCCTGTTCTCAACAGCTTTTTGTATTACAAATAAATGAATGCTACACTCAAAGCAAAATCATTATTATTCAAGTCTATCTTGAAAAGAGTTTCTGGGGAAAAGTTCAGTCTGAATGCACAATGAACGCTGAGTGTTGGGGCCTGAACTCATGAATATGCATGTCAATTGTTTGGCAATGAATGTACTATTACTACAGTAAATACTGTTAAATAAATAAGAACAGGCAGCAGTGAAACAACGTCGCACTCACAAGGTTCATCAAAGCCATAACAAGCATCTTAATTAACAACTAAACCCACCGTCCCATCAGCACCAATGGCGGGGGAGTTAAGTGATCCATCTCAACAAGTATTTCTTGTTGATAAGGCAATCCTAAAATGCAGTGCAAAAGGCAGTAAAATTGTGATAAATACGGTAAGAAAAATAGTTTTAAATAAAACGATTTTTTTTTATACAATAATAAAAACTAAGATTTTACTCAATATATTTAGCTAATTACTTAGCTCATTTACATATCTATTAATGTAGCATTTAAAAACATTTTGTTAACATTATCATTAAGTAGTGAAAACGTTGTTTCTGAATGTTCTCTGAAGGAAACATTCCATTGTATCATTCTGCGAACATAATGGAACGTTACTTTTGAATGTTCTCTGAACATTCCGAAAGAAGTCGTAACATTTAAAAACCGTTCCAAGAACAAAAAAACATTCCATGAACAATGCATAAATAACATTTTGGTGCTAAGGTTTTGAGAATATTATTAAAGACCAGAAAACAGAACACGCGTTAAATTAACGTTACTGGAAGATTTTTTGTTCATAACTTGAGAGAACCTTCCCTGTTAGCTGGGAGGCAGTAGACAGCACAGCAGCTCACTACATCTTCCAGTGCATATATTACACAACAGCATTATGCATGTAAGAGCCTCTTTCACTCTGCCAAACACGACTGGAGGCACTTCATAGCTCTCAGAAATCTCCTGAGGTAAGACCACACCTGCAGGGTGGCCCTGATAAATCACCTCCCCAATGAAATGCATCTGAATTGCACCTGCAGTGCGCTGGGACCGTCGGAGGAATGGAAATCAGGGGGACTAACAGCTTGAGGCCGTCCTCTCGCTGGGCATCCTAATGCTGTGGCGATTACCTAAACAGGAGATCTGACGGGGAACTCCATATGTCCCATTCAGAATCACTATGCGCTGGCATCAACGCCGGTTCACTGTTATGCAGGCACTCTCAGTGGTTGAGAATCTCTCATATTAGCAAGTGTTTTCAGTGTCTAAACTTAACATCAGTGTATTTCAAATGTGCTATTTAAAGTCTTATGAAACCCCCACCTCAGCACAGGTCAGTTTTCACCATCATTTTGAAAAGTAGCCTCTTTACTTGAGCTCAACTGTTTATCAACTGTTTCATCCACTTACTAATGAGGAAAAGCATAAAATCTCCATCTACAACAATGCACAAGTATGCAAAGTAATGAGCCATTTTTATTTGAACTCTTGTTTCAAAAATACACACAAACGCGCTTTCAAATTTCTAGTAAGTTTGAGACTTCCACAACATTGATCTTTAGATAATTGGTCTGGTCGTTTGTGCTGCCAAGTGTCAGACTGCATCTATAGTCTCAGATGATCCACAGACCATAACTCAAGCAAATATACATTCGCAGCCAATGCTTCAAACGACAAAGGGATACAAATGATGCTCTGCTGATGTATAGGAATACTAGCACTCACCAATGTCGCATTAGTAACTATCTAATAATAACAGCGTTTTGTTGGCCTTTAAATGCCATGACCTGTTCGCAAAAGAGACAAAACACATACGCAGCCAAATGCATATTTACATGCACGGCACCCAAGACAACGTCTCTTCTAATCCTGTTTAACGTGATTGCTTCCTGATATCAAAGTCTGGCAGCTGACATGGTGTTACAGAAAAAGATCTGCGCTTGCAATATGGGACATGCGTCATTTAGTGCGGATGGGTCGTTCGGCACAGCGTGTCTACATCAATCAGTCAAATCATGGTCAGCTAATGAGTGTGGAATAAACAGCAGTTTCATTAACATTGTGTCGTTATTTGGCACAGGACAGCCGTGAGTTGTTCCTATGACAACTACAATGAGCAGTCGGCCAGAAGTGTTATTTAGTCTGCTTATTAAACATGACCGTGTTAAAATCTATTGTTGTCAAGAGGCCACTTGAAGCTCAGTCTACAGACACGTATACACCTCTTTACGGGAGATCGTTTATGCAATCCATTCCAACTCCTAGAGGCGTTGTTATTCTAGGAAAAGACTGCATTGTAAGAGGTTGTCACTGCTGAACTTTAGCTGTTTACATTCATAAATAATGACAGAGAAAGAGCCCCCTGGTTCGCTTAGTTTCCACCGACAGGCATAGCAAAATGCCGGAGTTTATTTCACTGTCGCATTTGGCCTAAAACATCATCTTTCTGCTGTACATTTAGACTACAATAGAGTTTGGGCGGTATCATTCTCCGGAATCATCCTGCCTTGAGATTCTTCCAGGCCACTCTCTGTCACATCGTATTACAAACAACTGTAGTTTGAGTTATGTGAGGTCACCCGTGCTTATGAAGACCTTGTCTGCTTCATAGAACAAAAAAAAAAAAAAAAGACTTGGAAGTAAGCAGGCAGAAACTTATCCAAAGAGTGAGCATACAAGAGAGGATGCAACGGCCATGGATTGCCTCTTGTGCCATTTTTACCAACAGCCTTCTGGCTCCCAATCTAGACACTGTTAACCACTACGCTATAATATAACCACCATTCACAACAACTACAGACTCTGGCCTTATTCCCAGGAACCTCAAACAGCCTCGTAATGTTGGCAAACGTGACGTAGACGCATACAGTGCTATGCATAAGTTTAGACACCCATGCTAAAGTTGACTAAAAAGAGGAATAAAAAATCATCTTTTGGAAATTGAACTTAATTAAAAAAATTAGGAAAAATCCAACCTTTAAGGACACCAATTTTCTTTGTGAATGAATAATGTATCGTAAATTAATAAATGTTCTTCCTTAAAATACAGGGTGCATAAGTCTGGACACCCCTATGTTAAATTCCCATAGAGGCAGGCAGATTTTTATTTTTAAAGGCCAGTTACTTCGTGGATCCAGGATACTATGCATCCTGATAAAGTTCCCTCGGCCTTTGGAATTAAAATAGCCCCACATCATCACATAGCCTTCACCATACCTAGAGATTGGCATGGTTTTATTTCAGTTAGTCTAATAGCTGGTTTGATTTGCATTGAGAGATGATCTTATGGAAAGTACTCCATGCCAATCTCTAGGTGTTCTTAAAGGTTGGATTTTTCCTATTTTTTTAATTAAGGCATTAAGTTCAATTTCCAAAAGATGATTTTTTATTCCTCTTTTTAGTCAACTTTAGCATGGGTGTCTAAACTTATGCATAGCACTGTACGTCCCGACGTTAGGGCCTGGTCCCGATTGTATTTTCCAATGCCCAACTCTGATTGTTAACAACACACTACGCCCAATTTCCAGGCCCTAGAAAGGCAAAGTTAGACCTCTTATGTGAACCTGCTAACAGCCTTATAATGATGGCAAATATGAGACACATCTGCCATGATGACCCCAACATTTTTGTTTAACTTGGAAAATATGGGCTAGTCTCAATTGTAGGTTTTCACTAACGCTATCTCATGACCGATTCGTACGTATTTTACGAAGTGGCTAATTCGTACAAATTCGTACAACCTCACTTGTACGAATTTGTGCAATTTGTCTAAAAATTAGTTTAGGGGCGGGTCAGGGTTAGGTCATTCGTATTAATTCATACGATTTGGGCAACTCGCAGAATACGTACTGTACGATTGAGCAAAAATCATACGAATTCGTACGAGTGAGGTCATATGAATTCGTACGAAATAGCCACCTCGTAAAATAAGTACGAATTGAGATCGGGTTTGTTTTTACCTACTCCCTTTCAACGCCTCGCCCAGATTGTTAACCACTACATTACACTACGATGAATATTCACAACAGCTACAGACTCTGTCCCATTCCCAGGCTAGGACCTCTTATTTGACCCTGCTTACCTCAAATATCATACTTTTGGCAAACATAATGGAGACACATCTGCCGCGATGACCCCAATAATTTGATCAAACTCTGGTCATACTGGCTGGTCTAAATTGTAGGTTTCAACCAACACCTTTTAACCACTACACTGTACTATAACCATCATTCACAACAGTTACGGACTACACCCCACTCCCAGGCCTCAGAAAGGCAAGGTTAGACCTCTTATGTGACCCTTCTTACCTTAAACACCTTCATAATGTTGTCATAATGACATAATGACCCAAGTATTTGTCAAACTTGGCAAATATGTTCTGATCTTGAAAGGTTTAAGTCGACTCCCAGCCCAGATTATTTCTCATTACACTATACTATACTATGACTACAGTTAATAAAAGCTGCAGGATACTACCCACTCCCACACCTCAGAAAGGCACGGTTAGATCCTTGGCAATTATGTCTTGACATCTGTCATCGACAACAACTACAGTTTGCTTCCCTCTCCCAATCCACATGAGAACAAGGTGAGCTTAACTCACCTTAAAGAGCCTCAAGATGTTGGCGACCATGATGGAGACCGAGCTGGCGGCTGCACCAATGACTCCGACGATTTTGTCGGGCTTGGCAAATATGGGCTGGTCTCCATTAGCACAGCGTACATCCGAGCCGTCGCGCTCAATGAGAGCTTGTACAAAGGTGAGCGACTGCTCCAGGGCGTAGGTGTCCCGTGAGCAGGTGTCCAGGATTCGGGCGCCCAGCGTCACGTTGGGTAGCAGCTCTGGGTCTTTGTTGATAAGGTCGATGGCAAACAGCATTGCCTCCAGTCTGTGAATACCCTTCTCCTTCTTTAACTCTCCGCAGGGAACGCCACGCTCACCCCGGGAGTGAACCGGGAACAGGCCACCCAGGATGATGTCCCCATCCAGGCGGATAGAGTGGGCGTATTCAATGGGTGGCGTCTCCAACTTTTGGAGAGAGACTGGTAACCAGTAGCAGAGGAAGAAGAGGAGCTGGTACTGAGTCCGAATTAAGCGTACAAGATCCATATCCACTGGGATGTTGGGGTCAGCGTGAGAAAGTGTAGGGTTTAATTTCCAGGTAATGGGATTGAGGACTAACGGGGAAGCAGGTGGACAGGAACATCCATTCCCATTTCAGAGCTGAAGTCGAGCATCTTGATCATTTAGGCCACGGGAACGTCTCACGGGGGCACGAACGCCTGTTGTGCATGTCATGTGACTGGAAGCAGAAGATGCGAAAGACGTCAGTGCCTCCGAAACTCTCGCATCTTCAGAAGCATCTAAATAAAAGAAAACATTGTGTGAGTGGCTGCACAAAGAGAAATCAAACATGAATCAGACACGAGCAACAAAGCAAACTCACGGACATCTTGACAGAAAGGAAATTACAACACAGTCATTTGGAGCTCAGTGTGGTCTTCCATTTCTGCCTCATTGAATAAACAACAAAATCAAAGCCTCTTCCCTCACATTTGCATAGGCAACCAAAGACATTTCGCAGCGAGGGGAAATGTGTCTATTTGCGGACAATAGAGCTGTCAGGTTGATTTTTACACCTCAGCTTGTGGATTAAATAGTAATCAAGGTGAGTTATGACAGATAGATCTTCACAACAGTTTTTTGTCAGGATGCACATATTTAGACATTTGGGGAAATGGAGATATTCAGGAATTATTTTGATGTTAATGTTTAATTATATTATAAACTAAAAACAAATTTCTTTAAATAATTGTAAATAATAATAATATCAGTACAGTCACCAATATATTGTGTGTTCTTAAAAATTTGGGGTGTATTTCAAAAAGAAAGCATATATATATATATATATATATATACATACACACAGTCAAAAATTATTCAGACACCTTGCTATCCTAACTTACATAAATTAACTATAGTGTCCTGCTGCACCCACTAGTAAATATATATATATATGGTGACTGAATAATTTTTGGTTTGACTGTATATAGCCTATACACCACACTAGGCTCCAAACCCAAGGTAGTTCATTTACACTTTTGTTGGCACACACCAGGCACCTAAAACATTTCAGAGAGTCGAGACAGAGAGAGCCTCTCCTGAAACACCTCCACATCGCCACTAGAATGGAGAGCCATCGTTTGATTACGCGCAGTTACGCACAGCCTCGCGCTTTCGAGAGAGAGAGAGAGAGAGAGAGAGAGAGAGACACGCTGCGCAATCTGCCGCCTCCGTGCGCCACGAGCATCACTCCACAAGTCCACTGCACACTTCTCAATGAGACTGTGCTCTCCTGGTGAGCCACTAATGCCACTGAAATCCCACACACTAACCCAGACACTGTGGAAAGATCCCCTCATTATTCCTGGATCTTACCGTGAACTTTAGATTACCTTCAAGACAACATTCGTGATGTTCTGTTTTAGAATAATGACTATCTGTTCTAATTGCTTCTCTTCTTCTGACGCTGTATTCTATTCTATTTTCTGTTCTGTTCTATTCTATATGCTCTGTTTTTCCTCTCCAGTCATCTTTGGGGAAGACCAGTGCGCATTCGTTTGAAAACGCATTTGCATATACGACGGTCTATGCATAATTGGATTTGTTTCAGCCTAATATTCTTCTAGTTTGCACGAATTAATCTCTATATGGGAGCTCAGGTCTTCCCTCTCTTCTGTCGTTTTCTCCAGACACAGATGGAGTTATTACCCTGGCAGTCGCAGTGTGTCCCATTTCTCTTTTTAATTTACACGAATCAGTATGTGTCAAGCAGAACCCTCCTCTGCTGGAGATGCCATTATATTTCCACCAGGAGAACCTGTCTCGTGGGAACCCAGAGCTCTCTCAACTGTAGTTGAAAAAAAGAATACAATCGCGTGCAATTGAGAGTTTTGAGTCTGTTAATGCAATTCATGAGAAAGACACGAGACGTTATCAAATTCACATTAAGCACGCACATTTCTGATTCATTTCTGAATTTATTATGTGTATGAATCAGCATGCATGCGTGTGCATTTACGCACATTCCTTCGATGCAATGCAATGATTCACACACTATGTAATAAACACTGCATTCTCCTTCATTTTTTTATACATCCAGTGTCTCAATAAAAGCGCAACTATTGCGTCTAAAACAAGAAAGTGCTGTTAAGTGACAATTGTCATCTTAAAAACAAATGAGCTAAACAGAAACAACTGCAACATTCCTGTAGGTCTCAGTAACAATATAACACAAGTTATCTATTTGATCACTGGCAGTTTTCGCGCTCAAAAGATTCCAAACATTCCAAACAAAAGAACGAGCAGATCATATTTTCTCCTAGATTATTGTACTTGCAGTATAATAGCAGTATTTTAATACATACTAAGATGGAAGTGCGGTAGTTGTGAGATCTTACCTTCTTTCTGCCCTCAGATGTTGGTTTGTGGTGCTGAAATGAACAGCGCATCACCAAAATCCTCCCAGTGAATGTGCCTCTCTCTCTCTCTCTCTCTCTCTCTCTCTCTCTCTCATCACATGCAGTCTTAAATGAAGCATGCTCTCATTTCAGAAGGAAAATGCACAGGATGGTTTCCTCGGAACGATTAAGGAAACACCCACTCTTGCGCACACAAAAAAAAATTGATGCAGAAGTGCAGAAATAGTTGAAGAAAGGAGAGAATAAATGCAGGAATGTGAAGAAGGATTCTAACGTTATTTGGGATTTCGCGATGCAGATTTGACTTGAAATAAATATAATTTCTATATACAGAAACTGCTTTAACACGCATTTCAGTTTTTAAGTGTCAATATTATGATGTCTGCTGTCGTCTAACGCATTATTTTGGGATGTACTCTAAATCACCCTAGTTCAATGTATTGATTTAATGAGTGTGAATGCAAACAGGTAGCCTAGTTTCAAACTCTCCTCAGCATGCAAAGGTCTATAGGCTACTATTTCTTTATTCAGTCGTTATTTTGATCACAGCTACAACTAACCAAAGCCACATCTGAATAAACTGAACTTGCATTCCCAAACAGAAAAAAAAAAAAAAAAAAAAAAATTGGGAATGTCAGCTTTGGTTGCCTTCAACAGCTGGTTTATAAAGAGTGCACTATTGCCCTCTAGTGGTCTCAAAAACACTTGCTCACTCATAATTCCCAAACTACTACCTCAAATACTGCACTCTTTGGGATTTTAAATAATCTTTTAGCCTTTCTATAATCAATAATACATTTATATACATATATAGAATGAGAGTGAAGTGTTAGGCTAATTTTAATTAAAAAAGAATCTTGTTACATGAGAACGCATAATGCCTTTAAATTTCACTTAAAACTTTTATTTTATTTTATTTGAGACAAAGAAATAAAGAAAAAAAAAAACAATGCATATGTTAATTTTCTCTGTTTATTGTTGGTCAATACAAAGAAACTGAAATATAAAAAAATGAGAAATAACACTTCTACCAACTTCTATCTGTCAAGTCTCCGGAAGGTTAAACAAAGAATCTACAGATATGCACAGTGGATGCATCCGGAGACCTGTTCACATTTTTTTTTTTATGTGAACAGACAAATGAAGAGCGTAAAATAACATAAGAAGAATCTAAAACTGATAGCAGACGAATTAATGAGAGAACTGCAGGAGGACACAACTAAACAGATAGTGCTTCACCTGCAGTTCACACAAGCACAACTGCTCGTCTTCCCCAGAGCATGTGTGTGTTCAAGCACAAAACATCCCGTTCCCTTAATATAACTGAGGCGGAGTCCGAGTGTATGCCGTTCCAGTGGTCTTCAGTGTCGAATGATGGAGAAGAAACACATCCAGATCTTATCACTGAATACCAATGAGCCTGATGGGAGTCAATCGCCAGCGTCCAGCGGCCGAGTTCAACAAGAGCATGTGTGTCTTGAAGCTCCGTCTCAGGCCAATTCACTACAACTGGACCCTGGAACAATCGCCTGGCCGTTTTCGGACAGAAATGTCTTATCTTATTGATGTCAGCAGGGGAATAGAAAGCATATATATATATATTTCCTCTTACATTCGAGAGTGGTAAACAGATACCAGAGCACAGCTGAGGACACTGTACCGTTACATTCACATACATTCTCCAATAAGTGTGTTTGGGACGACGGAAAAGCCCAAAACACACATTTCCGAGGGTTTCTTATACCCTACTAACTGTTTAAAGTCTTTTTTTGTACAGGACTGGGCTTTTCTTGTGTCTTTCCACCGTCGCTGCCAGAAGTCCAGGTCGCTGTCAGAAAATATCTAATAAAGAGAGACAGGAAAGTTAGAGAGAGACACCAAAACAGAATGATAGAAAAGTTATCATGATGTCTCAGAAATGTACCATGGTAAAACCAGATTTTTATGGGCATGTACTATAGTAATATCATGAAATTTGAAGTGTCTTGGGGTTCCTTGTAAGTTACATCATGGTCAGTTAAACGAAGTTAAACACTTTAAAATATTTGTATTATTATTTAGTAATATATTTTCATTATTATTATTATTATTATTAGGCTGTTATTATATATAGTAGCCGAAATACTAAATATTAAATTATATAAGTTATTAATTAAATAAAATAAAATATAATAAAATATAATATTGTACTGAGGCTAAATGTTTATCGGACACAATATGCACAGACTGCAGTACTTTATTGTTTAAGTAACTAGTTTATTGCTTAAGTAACTAGTTTATTGCTTAAGTAACTATAGTTTATTGCTTAAGTAACTATAGTTTATTGCTTAAGTAACTAGTTTATTGTTTAAGTAACTATAGTTTATTGCTTAAGTAACTAGTTTATTGCTTAAGTAACTATAGTTTATTGCTTAAGTAACTAGTTTATTGTTTAAGTAACTAGTTTATTGCTTAAGTAACTAGTTTATTGCGTAAGTAACCAGTTTATTGCTTAAGTAACTAGTTTATTGTTTAAGTAACTATAGTTTATTGCTTAAGTAACTAGTTTATTGTTTAAGTAACTAGTTTATTGCTTAAGTAACTAGTTTATTGCGTAAGTAACCAGTTTATTGCTTAAGTAACTAGTTTATTGTTTAAGTAACTATAGTTTATTGCGTAAGTAACCAGTTTATTGCTTAAGTAACTAGTTTATTGCTTAAGTAACTAGTTTATTGCTTAAGTAACCAGTTTATTGCTTAAGTAACTAGTTTATTGCTTAAGTAACTAGTTTATTGCGTAAGTAACCAGTTTATTGCGTAAGTAACTAGTTTATTGCTTAAGTAACTAGTTTATTGCTTAAGTAACTAGTTTATTGCGTAAGTAACCAGTTTATTGCTTAAGTAACTAGTTTATTGTTTAAGTAACTAGTTTATTGCGTAAGTAACCAGTTTATTGCTTAAGTAACTAGTTTATTGTTTAAGTAACTAGTTTATTGCGTAAGTAACCAGTTTATTGCTTAAGTAACTAGTTTATTGTTTAAGTAACTAGTTTATTGCGTAAGTAACCAGTTTATTGCTTAAGTAACTAGTTTATTGTTTAAGTAACTAGTTTATTGCGTAAGTAACCAGTTTATTGCTTAAGTAACTAGTTTATTGTTTAAGTAACTAGTTTATTGCTTAAGTAACCAGTTTATTGCTTAAGTAACTAGTTTATTGCTTAAGTAACTAGTTTATTGTTTAAGTAACTAGTTTATTGCGTAAGTAACCAGTTTATTGCTTAAGTAACTAGTTTATTGCTTAAGTAACTAGTTTATTGTTTAAGTAACTAGTTTATTGCGTAAGTAACCAGTTTATTGCTTAAGTAACTAGTTTATTGTTTAAGTAACTAGTTTATTGCGTAAGTAACCAGTTTATTGCGTGGGTAACTCTCTGCCACATGTGGACTGGGAGCAGCTGGTAATCCAGCCTTCATGTGTTTTCCTGTTAGATGTAACTTACTGCAACCCAGAGACAAACACCAGGACTGAGACCCAAAGGAACAAGTGAAATGCTAACTGTCAGAGTGACATATGGACTTCCACCACGGGGAGAAAATGGAGCATTAACGGGGAAAAGCAAGTCAAGAATGGTCATGGATACCCAAGGCAACCCCGTCACCCTTATTTGATGATCAGAGAGCTTCTCTTGTCTCTCGGGTCCTGTGACAGAGCGTTGTGATTAATACGAGCCCTGTTTCCAAGGACACGGGTGAGTTATCTTAATTGCTTCTTAAAGAATCCCCCCTCACGGCTCTTTAAACCTTGAGGTGAGACCGGGCCGGTCTGATTTCCGGGGCCTTGCAGTGGCATCCACGCTTCATTCTCCTGTGCTGGAAGTCCACCCTGGGAGTTCTCTTATTCATTAGCAGCAAGGCTGCAGTAACAATCCGCCAATCAAAGCACAATTCCTCTCTCCACACACACCGCTACAACACACACCGTCTCCTTCACCATCAAAGTTCAGAGGCAGAACGAACACATGCTAGCACAGGATACAACAGCACACACACTAGTGAGCTTCCTACCTAGACAACTCCTGATTTTGCATCAGGATTGAGCCTAAATGTAGGCAGCATATTGCTACTACCTTCTGAGATGTTTTGGCCGAATTCAAAGGCAGGTATTTCCATGCTTTTTTTTTTGGTCAAGTATGCAATTGCAGAATGCATTGCGATGAGGTGATCTGCCCTCTGAGATGTTTTGGCCAAATTCAAGGGTAGAATTGCATGCATTTTTGTCAAGTATGCAACTGCAAAATGCAATGCAATGAAGTGATCTGCCTTTTGAGATGTTCTGGCCAAATTTGAAAGCAGAATTGCATGCATTTTTTAAAAAGAATGCAATGAGGTGATTAGGCCAATCAGCTCATTGCATTCTTGTCAAAAAATGCATGCAATTCTGCTTTCAAATTTGGCTAAAGATGTTTGGCTCTGAGATGTTTTAGCCAAATTCAAAGGTGAAATTGCATGCTTTTTATTTATTTATTTTTTGGTCAAGAATGTAATTGCAGAAACCATTGCAAGGGCTATGTTTAAAAAAAAAGTATTGTAAAAAATAACCTGCTGTTTGTGTTGACATGTGGTGTTTGGTGTTTTAAGCCCCCAACGGCGCCTTCCAGGCAGCGAGGGGATGGGTAGGTTTAAGGTTGATGGTAGGGTTAGCTGCCTCTAAGGAGCCATTGGGGGCTTAAAACACCATCGAGCGTTGACATGTTGACTCTTTAGGAGATACACTCACCAAAGCATGACCTTCGATCTTGTTCTGATCCCTGCGCTCCTTGCTGCGGTTTTTAGATGGCTTCTCTTGTGCAACCCTAGATACCGTGCCTTTTTAAAGCTCTGTCCACAGATGTTGCACACGTGCAGAGATTTCTTATTCACACTCCCTTTGGGGCTACCGGCCTTCACTTTTTTGCTATTGGTTCCTTTCCCAGTCTTCAAGGTCTTGCGCACTACTCCAGGTGCTTTCAGGTTCCTGCGTGTCGGATATGGTGAAGTGTGGTTGTGTTGGACTTTCACTTCTTCTTGACCTTGATCTTTCGCGTCTTCTTTGTTCAACACGACCTCCGCCGGCTTCTTGACGGCGTAGCTCTCCAGCGACGACGAGATCCGGCAGATGTAGGAGGACTTCTTCTTGTGAAAGTCCGAGAGATGGCGAAGCACGTCTCTTTTGCGGCGCGTCTTGTAACGGCAGAGCGGACAGCTGTAAAACTTCACAAAGAAGTCGGTGCCGTTGTCCGTGTGCAGCTCGATGTGTTTCTCCAGGTTTTGCACGGAGCTGAACGAACGTTTGCAGAGCTTGCAGAAGCGCGACTTGAAGTCGAAGCCCACGGAGAATTCGGCTTTGGACGGCACCTTGTCCTCTTTAGGGCTCTTCTGGCTCTGGGAGTTACAGGAGGAGCCGGGACTGTCTGGAGCTTTCCCGTTGACCATTTTCTTGGATTCGGACGTGGGATCAGTAGAGTTGGTTGAGGAACCGGAGGATATAATCTTGTGAACAGTTTGCAGGTGTCTCTTAAGGTGACCTCGAACCCTGTATGTCCTATTGCAGAGGAGGCATCTGCAGGAGTCCGAGTCTTCTTCCAGTGGCTCATCCTGATGCTCCATGTTTTCCTCTGCATCTTCCTCTCCTTTGTCCATGTTCTCTCTTTCATCTTCATCATCAATGCAATTCTTCTCCGCTTCATCTAAGCTGTCGGAGGGGTCGTGTCTCCAGCTCTCTGTGGTCGTGTGGTTGGGACTCTGGGATGAAGGTGGGAGGTCGTCTTCTTTCGACAGGTACTGGTACACGGCATTCTGGTTGCTGGCAATCGGCTCGAATTTCAGAACGTATTCCTCTTTATCCGAGCAGGTATAGATGGCTTCAATAAGTTCTTTCATGCTTTTTTTGTCATCTCCAGAGGGGTCTAGAAGACAATCCGGAACTAGATGTTAGTTAACGGGATCGTATCATGGAAAACGCTTTTTTGATATTAAAGAGCGCTATTTAGAAATACTATAACACTAGATACCTCAGGCCATTTAACTAACTAACCTGCAAAAATGAGTTCAGAGATCAAATTCAGTTATAACATCACAACCAGGGTAAGAAATTAACTTTTCTATTAAATTGTAATTGATTTTCAGGGGCATTTTTTTATTTATTACAAAGTCTTTTATGTCAAATTCTTATTTTTATTCAGCTGATTCAATTGATCAGAACACAACAGGCATGATGTAACCAATAAAAAGTTAATAACATCAACAAACGCAACAGAAGCTGATGTTTACTGAGACTATATTCTGTTCAAAGGCGGAATAATTGCATAATGTTATGAGATTAGTGTCATTTTAAAATGCCTACTTTTTCAAAATAATTTAAAAACAGGAACTAAATGTAATGCCTTTTCATTAATTTTCACTTTTTCTTTCATCACGACGGTAGTTATCAATTTAGATTAATTGTGTAATTAAATTTTGTTCAGTTTGATGACCCTTATCACAACCATAACAGGATCAACGGCATACAGTAATGCATCTTGACACACCCTGATTAATGGCAGTGTAAAATGAGTTAGTAAATGCATAGTTAAAACAAGTCTTTCTTAAAGTACAGTAGCACAAACACTAAATAATATGTTGCACAATTAGACGCTGGAAAATAAACAGAACGGGCAGAATCACTGTCACCAAAACATAATTACGTTTTATTTCCATAAGCCAATGAAAAAATATCATGGCAAACTCAACGCTGGTCTTTTGGGGATTGAACGAACAGCAGAAAGGCATTGTTATACTAACCATCAGGTTCAGGCATTCGAGTGAAACAATAGATTTCCTTGTGCTTGATCAGATTGGGAAGGCCACGGAAGAGACTGCGGCAGAGTTTGCACTCAAAGATTGTGTCCACCTCTTTCAGGAGAATGTGTTTGAGCTGTGCAGTGCCTGCAAATAACCACAAGAGGGCAGTGATAGGAGTCAGTGAGATTCTGTGTTGAGTCAGACAACGGTGCTCCACATACTTGCCATTTCATTATAATGGATTGTTCTACTATGATTACAAAGAGATGAAATAGAGGTGAGGTAACACAAAGCACCTGTGCGGAAACATTCAATGATCTGATGGATGCCAGATTTGGATGTGAGCAGCTGTGTTTGTAGCAGAGCAGGATCTCCAGGTTCTGTGGAATAAACTGCAACAGAAAAACAGAGTATTCTTACACCATGTCCATATGCAATAAAGGAGTGGTTCGGAGTAAAATCAACCTAGGGTCCTTTGCACCATGACCTCGAGCCAAACACCCCCCAGAAGCCTTTTTTCCCTTGGTCGAACATTATTAAAGTTAGAGCTTATTTAGAGATATCAGCCGAATGGCTTAGAGCAGGCGCTAATGGATCCAAGGTTGTATCTCGTAAATTACCCCACTAATAATGCCCAGAATGGTACCAAACTTCTACAGTAGTACAAATAGGTTCTGTACTCATAAAACGAGGCATTGGAAAGTTTGTAAGTACATCAGGAGTTTATTTAAATAACACTTGCCTGACGGCTTATGCTACCGCGAACCCGGACGTCAAAGTCACTTCAGTGGTTTGGGAAAAGCTCGTAAAAGTCCTGGCAGAAAGCGATGCATAAGGATGTAGCGACTGCGAGATGAGTAAAAATCAATCAAAACCCACAGCCAATCAGAACAGCGTGGGGGCGGAGTCAGCCAATCAGAACAGCGTGTGGGCGGAGTCAGCCAATCAGAACAGCGTGTGGGCGGAGTCTCGCGGCACCCGAGAGTAATCTTGACGGCACTCGCAAGAAAATGGATAAGCAGCTACATAATCAAATTCACGAATATTACACCATTTAAACATTATTCAAATACATAGGCTACATACACTTCTTTGTTCACAGTTTGAACATTCTTGTTTCCATTTGTTAAATTTCAAGATCTGAGGTGAATTTTCCATTGTTGCTTTTACAGCTACAAAGCTGGATCACTAAATGATATTCAAAGTCACATTACACGCTTTTAACATTAAATAAAGCACATAAACAGCACCTGAGATTATCATCGCCACACTTTGTGTTTGTTGTTCCAGCGCGATGGCGCAGAAAAATAGAAACCGTTTCTAATATAGAATCGTCGCGTGTCGCTGTCGCGGCTGGTTAGGACACACACTCTGATTAACATGGAAATGAACCTTTTATCACGTCACGTCACGTGTAGTTAGGACACGGTGTTAAAGTAAATCACAGTTACATCAAATCATTATTGCAAAAGTTTTAATGCCCGTTCACACCAAGGACAATAACTTTAACTGTAACGATATAGTTTAAAAAATCATTCTAAATAAAAAATAAAAAAAGCATAGCAGAGTCTAAACCACAACTATAATGATAACGGAGCAGAGAAATAGTTGGAATCACTTTCAGAACTATATATTTTTAAGAGCTTGAGCATTTAAAGCGGCAGACGACGAAACTGCAGAATAAACAGAAAATTAAATTAAAATTAATGTACAAAAAAAAAGTAATGTATTCCCTACATTACTCCACTAATGTAGTCACTGACTGAGGCCCTGATTACACCTGGTATTAAGATGCGTTTTGGATCACAAGTAGACGAGGGAGACACATTCCTGTTCACTCCTGGTGTTTTAATCCGTCTCTTTTGTCCATTTCTTCGAGGTCTATGTGTCTATGGGTGGGTAAATGTAAGGGCTTTTCAGATCTTTCCAATGGACGAAATAAACTCGCACCATTTACATATGATTTACATGGAGAAAACAGAAAAACAGCTTTCATTTCGTGGATAGAGCTCTTCCCGCAATGTTTACGCATTAGGTCAGTCGATGATCTTGTGTGTCTGTTTGAACACATTCGACCACATGAGCGTCTACCAGAGGTGTGTAAACAATCATTACTCAGGCAGAAGTATAGATACTTGGGTTTAAAAAGACTTCTGTAGAAGTTGAAGCATCAACTCAAGCTTTTTACTCAAGTAAAAGTGTAAAAGTACTGGTTTCAAAACTACTTGAAGTATAAAAGTAATGTAAGGAAAGAAATGGCTTAGGCCGCGCCATAGTGCACTACCCGCATTTTAGTACAATGCAAATACATTAAAGAACCATACGTGTACTACTGAGCGGAAGATATGAGGACTAGTTGCCTATAAGTACTGTAATGGTGCAAAAAGTCAAACCTTTTTTGGCTGGCCATGTCCTTGCTGGAGTGTGACGTGATTTGTGTCATGTGCATGTGCGATGGATCGCGTACAAACCAATAGGGTGTCGGAATGGTACATGTTAAAGATCTTACCTCACATGTATTATGGTTAGGATGAAAGATATCTATGGACTGCTGTTCTGTTTGTAGACTTACCCGTGACACCTTACTGTACCATCAACAAGTTCATTTGTGACATACTGTCATTGTTACAGTGTAATTATATATTTAAGTACTGAGTAATATTAAGCAACTTACTGTAGGGTTAGGGTAGGATTAGGGTTTGGTTGAGGGTTAGTTACATGTAATTGTGCATAATTTACTGTTATTACTATGGTAAGTACATGTCAAGTATGACAGCACTTGATAAAAGGAAATAAAAAGAAAAAAGGAATGGTATATGTTAATACTTCTCATCCAACCACAATCAAATTAACTCTATCCGGATGGCGCGCAATTTATCTGAATAGGTTTTTCTTTCTTTTTTTTAACGATGACGAGACAGAATGAAAACAAGCCGGAATTAAATAGGAGTAACGAGGCTATTTTTAAAATGTAAGAAGTAGAAAGTCCAGATAATTGCGTGAAAATGTAAGGAGTGGAAGTAAAAAGTCGTCTGAAAAAGTAAAGTATAGATACCCAAAATTTCTACTTAAAGGGACACTCCACCCATTTGCATTAAGCTTTGCATTGTTAGAAACCCAGTCATACTATTGAATGGTCGTGCAACACTCTCTCATTTTCCCCTGAGACGGGAGAAATCCGTTATTTACCTTTTACACTTCCTCCTACAATGACGCAAAAATCGTCATTTTGCGTCATTGTAGGAGGAAGTGTAAGAGGGGGGGATTTCTGTTGAGACTACAAGCACTAGTTCCTCATCTTTCCCAGGGGGCGGGACCCGCTCACGCTACAGACCTATTACAGATCAGTGGGTGGGACTTTACTCTCTGAAACTTGTTTGAAGCTAAGCTAACAGGCGCTGTGGAGACAGATGTAAAGTTATGACAATAGCGGAGGAGAGTGCTCAATATGATATAGAAGAAGAGGATTTCAGGTGTTTGTGGCTACCTTTACAAGCCGCATTACAGCGAAGAGCAGCCGAGGCAGAAGACCTGCCTGCCGCGGACGAGGAGCCCGGACTGGCTCGAGTTAGGGCGGACTGGTGGCGCCGGTGATCTCACTATGTAACTACGAACCGCTACGAACACAGAGGTAGAGTCCGTCTGCGGCAAAGAATTTCAACAATGACAATTTCTCCTGGACGAAATCTCTGAATCAGACGAGGACACGGACGTTTGTGTTGAGAACTATCCTAGTTTCGCACCGCATATGTTCTGACTGAACATCCAGGTACCATGCAATAATTCACCTTTTCGAAAGAAATACAAACAAGGAGTAATGAGTTCGCCAACTAACTAGACATTTTGTGTGAATGTGAAATGAATTTCAAGCTCTGGTGGTAGCTAGCCTTGTAGACGGAAGAGTGATTTCTCTTATAGGCAGATATGCGCCTTCTGGATTAGTGGGAGTGGCTTGCGGAGCTGTGCAATGTGGTGCATTGTGGGAGTTGTTGTCTTTCATACAAATGCGTCCTGAAGTTATTTTTTGTCTTTTCTCGGTCACGAAGGCACCAAATTCAAAATTTATTTTACATTTCGACTACATATATGACCCACTTTAAATAAAAAACAATGTTCAAATGGGTGGAATGCCCCTTTAAGTATAAGGTAACGAAGTATTTGTACGTCGTTACTTGACACCTTTGGCGTCTACACTACAAAAGCAATGCGTTTTCGACTACCTCTGGAAGTGGTCAAAAGTGGACATTTTAAAAATAGCCTCGTTACTCCTATTTAATTCCGGCTTGTTTTCATTCCGGCTTGTCATCGTTAAAAAAGAAAGAAAGAAAAACCTATCCAGATAAATTGCACCATCTGTATAGAGTTTGATTTGATTGTTTTGGACCCCGTTTACACCTGTATTTTAGTGTCGTCCACTTGTGATTTGATCATGCTGACCAAAAACACATCTTAATACCCGGCGTAAACAGGGAAAAGAAAGGAAAGTGTGATGCAAAATGAAAGACGTCCTTCCTTTGCATCACATAAACATCCAGTGAATCAAGTGCCTCGGTTATAATACTGCCTATCTCTCTTATTAACACTTATGACAGTCTGTCAGGCTGAATCTCTTTAAATAATTCTCCCCAGACAAACTCATTATTCAGAAATGATGATCTGAAGTCGAGTTTGCTGTGCTCATGCCAGTATGTTTTGGATGGCAGATCTCACCGATATGAATCATATCCATTCAGAGGTTCAGCTTGTGCTTTCTAAATGAGACTTTATTAAAGTTTGCATTATTGATGGCGGCTGTCTAGATGAGTATTTTTGCGAAAGCGTCTGGCTCTGAAACAAAAGCCTTGATTTAACACGCATTTTTCCACTGGATAAATCGGATCATATCTCTTACGTTTTGCCAATATTTCACGGTTGTGATTAATGCTAGTTTGTGGAGAACATTACAGAAAATACTTTTATTAGTGGAGTTTGCAAATAACACTAGTATTATTATTGCTCAAACTTAAAGGGGTGGTATAATGCCCTTTTCACAAGATGTAACATAAGTCTTTATTGTCCACAGAGTGTGTATGTGAAGTTTTAGCTCAAAATACCCCACAGATATTTGTATATAGCATGTTAAAGTTGTCACTTTTTGAGGGTGAGCAAAAATGCACCGTTTTTGTGTCTGTCCCTTTAAATGCAAATGAGCTGCTGCTCCTGGCACAGGGGGCGGAGCTTCAAGAGCTCGTGTCCTTTTACCTCACACAGACACACACTGAACATTTCAAAAACTTTTAGCCTTTTATGTTCAAACCGGAGTCAGAAAGATGGAGAGACTCAAGAAGAAGTGACAACATGTAGAAGCAACAGAACATTTCTGAATGGTTAGTAGTCTTCTAGTCATTGATTAGCATATTCTGTCTTGATAATCTATAAATCGTGTTCCGGGGGCGGGGTTTATGTAAATTTTAGGGTTGGTGATGTCACTAACCCTGTCGTGTAGTCCTTACCAGCCGTTTGTTGTAGTCCTTAAAAAGTGATTTCTTTAAAAGCAAATATCTCCCTTTGCTTTGAACTTTGAGCGTTGTAACTTTGCAGATGTTGTTTACGCTCAAACAGCAACATTACACACTAACTAAAGTTAGAAAAGTGAAATCATAAATCAACCACCCCTTTAAGGTTGCATTATCGTGATGGCGAGTTTAACAAACAAAAACCCCATTTTCTTCAATATCTAGAGATGCAGCTGTTATCTAAAACGCCTCTTAAAGAGCATTGTCCGTCACTAGAGCTATATGGGAACAGATCCACAGTGGGAGACAATAACTCTTCACTACATGAGGAGGTGGAAAATCAATCGTGTGTAAAATACGGGGCATGAACACAGCTGTGGATAAAGCGACCAAATCAGCCAGAGATTGATGATGGGGATGTTGGGGAGTTTATGGCTGGAACCCAGCGGTGTGTTTAGAGAGGTCCTCAGAGACTCGCCTTATATTGCAGGTGTTTTATGTCTGTGTGACGGATTTTCCTGGAGGAATGGCCGGAAATCTGCCAATATAAGGACCGCTAGGTGAGGAGGTGGCCGTCTACAATCTGCACTTCAACACCGCTGACTGATGCTTTTGGTTTGATGGCCTGTTTCCACCAGACCGTTCAGTCTGTACATTAGAGCCAGGGTCCAAGTTTAGCACTTGTCAAATGGTGGGTGAAAGAAAAATTGGTTTTGGCTGGTAAATAACACTTGATTGAGCCACTAGTTGCCTGAAAGTAGTACATGACAGGGTTGTTATTGTTATAACTGTAAGTAAAACTATTAAAATTGGTTTTCGGTGACTGAAATTAAGCTGAAATAAAAGAATATATTAATATTAGATGATATTAGATTTTTTGGGCAATTAATAAAGCTAAATAAATAAATAACTATATTAAAGTTGAAGTACTAAAATTGCTAAAATACTAAAACTGGGATAAAAATAAACTAAAGCAAAATTAAATAAAAAAAACAAATATATATATATATTTTTTTTTTACAAAAGCATATAATATAAATTACTAAAACTTTAAAATTAAAAATATAAAAATAAATGCTATTTCAAAATAAACAAAACTAATAGAAATGACAATAACATAACAAATATGACTAAAGCTTAAATTATAATGAAAACGGAAAATATAAAAGCTTATTCAAAATGTTAAATAAAACACAAAAAAAGGACAAATAAAAAAATTCTAATCAAATTATTTAAAAAAACAAAAATATAAAAGTTAATTTAAAATATCAAATTTAAAAAAGTAAATTAGAAATTAAATTACAAAAGCACTAAACAAATTTACTAAAACTGAAAATATCAAAATAAAAGCCAATTCAAAATATTAATCAGCACTTTAATACATCAGTATATAAATAATATTAAAATAAACCAGCTGAGATCATTCAAGGGAAATGAGCTAAATAGAAAATACAAAGTGGAAAAACAGCAGTGAGGTAGGAAAACAAGTTATTTTTCTTTGGTTTTAAAGAAAACAGTTGTACTATTAGTAGAAAAAGAATGTAAACAGGAAGTAAAACTGCTATATCCTACAACTTAAGCCCCTCCCCTGAGCCCGCCCCCATGCACACATCATCACATGGGCGTGGCCTCTTGACCTCCCACTATAACAGGACCAATCAATGTTACCATTTCACCCTGTGTGTGTGTGTGTGTGATGGGGCGTGACCTCACCTCTGTAAGGGTCACAGACTCTAGTGGCCCCTACTGAGTGAAGGACAATAGCAGGCACTGGAGGAATTTGCTGTAATCCTCTGATGGGGAAGGATCAGAGCGGACGGGCCGCTATTAAAATGCATCTACTCTCATCTCGGATTATGTCCAGTCATGTGGACAGGTCAGAATGGATCCATTTGGTCAAGTTAAAATAAGGGTCATAGATGACATCTGCATGTATTATTCATTTAAGATCCAAAAAGTGAAAGTTTACCTAGCGTCTTGCTCGCATGGTCAGGCCCGGGCACAGCGGCCTCACCCGTGATGTCATCCGTCTGACAAGACTTCTCATTGGCTGGGGTTGAGCGGGTTTCCTCCATCTCTAAACCGCTTCAGACGTGCCTCTGTGGAGATGGAGAGAACAGCAGAGCAATGACCAGCGACTCCAAAGAAGAGATGTACTGACAAACACCTCCAAATCCAGCTGACAAGACAATAAAGGACAGCGATCAGAGACACGTTTTTTAAAGTAGGCTTTTTTGCGCACGCGCACACACACACACACACACACACACACACAGTCTGGTTCGCTATCTTTGTGGGGACTCTCCATAGACGTAATGGCTTTTATACTGCACAAACTATATATTCTATCTCCTTACACTAACCCGATCCCTAAACCTACCCATCACACACACACACACACACACACACACACACACCTGACCCCTATACCTACCCATCACACACACACACACACACACACACACACACACACACACACACACACACTCACCTGACCCCTACACCTACCCATCACACACACTCACCTGACCCCTACACCTACCCATCACACACACACACACACACACACACACACACACACACACACACACACACAAACACACTCACCTGACCCCTACACCTACCCATCACACACACATACTCACCTGACCACTACACTTACCCATCACACACACACACACACACACACACACACACACACACACACACACACACACACACACACACACCTGACCACTACACTTACCCATCACACACACACACACACACACACACACACTCACCTGACCACTACACCTACCCATCACACACACACACACACACACACACACACACACACACACACTCACCTGACCATTACACCTACCCATCACACACACACACACACACACACACACACACACACACACACACACACACACACACACACACACACACACACACTCACCTGACCACTACATCTACCCATCACACACACACACACACACACACACACACACACACACACTCACCTGACCACTACACCTACCCATCACACACACACACACACACACACACACGCTCACTAACCCTACCCCTACCCATCACACACACACGCTCACTAACCCTACCCCTACCCATCACACACACACACACACACACACACACACACACACACACACACACACACACACACACACACACACACACACACACACACACACACACACACACACACACAGATATATAAATGTATAAACATATTAGCAAATGGTTTTCATTTTATTGATTAGATTATATTTGTGAAAATATTATATACTTGTGTATTTTGCATGGTAAATTTCGGAGGGAACACTTGTGCAGTTCGTTAGGAAGCCGGTTTGGATAACAGCATGTATTAAATCAATAAATATCAGTTTTATGTAACTGTAATTCTTAAATTGCATGTATAATGCTGAATGCATGTTTATTAAATGTAATTACGGTTTACCAGTCTATATGCAGTGCCCTTTATAACGCATGTTGTTTATAATGATTGCACCTATGATTTATGTTTGTTTCATTCCTGTTCTGAACGGCAATACATTAAAGGATTTCTGGTGGAATGAGGGGAACTAAAATACATGTTCATAATGTTTCGTTTTATTAGCTTGAATTTTACATTATTTCTAAATGTAATAATTAAATCTGACTGACACTTCTGACACATTTGTGACTTACCCTTGGGTGGTTTTCAATTTGTACATATTTTGATTGCATCTGTCAGTATGTTTGTTCATCATAACTTTGCTTTTACGCACTGAACATGCGTCTGTCTCTTTATCTCCATCCCTGTCTATTTCACAACACTTCCCTTTGCTTTTAAGTGACAAATATCGGTTGTATAAGATCCTACACAAACACACTCACTAACAGTAAACCCTCAGACTGAAGCCAGAGCCATCAAACACAATGTTATTGAAATGTGGCAGCAACTGACAGCGTAATGTTATAAGATGAGTGCTTTTTCATGGCTAGATGATTTCAAACTACTTAAACTGATAAACCGCTGGTCTAATATAACTAGCTAAGTGGAAACAAACAAACAAAATCCCCACACATGTAAAAATAAGAAAAAAATAATTTTCTTTAAAATACATGAGGATAAATTTAAAGTGGAATGTCTAATCTTTTCTTTCCCTCATAATGAAAGTGAATATTGATCATGATTTTCATGGCGATTTTCTTATTAAACAATTCCGGTCAGTTTCTCTAACAAAGCTGTGCACGAGAAGGCTTGGAAAACAACAAACAAATCATACACACTACATTTATGATGTTTTGTGGAGCTCTTTTTGTCATTTCTGGAGCCACTTTCACTGTGTGTAAAAGAGCAGCAGGAACATTCTGCTAAACATCTACTTTTGTGTTCAACGTCATACAGGTTTGGTTTCTCTACGTGTCGCCCTCTGCTGGAGTTTGGTTGAAAAACAACAACAAATGCTCTCAGTCTAGACAATAACTGAAGGTTGATACTTAAAAAGTAAATAAAAGCCACTTTTTAAACACAGATAGATAGATAGATAGATAGATAGATAGATAGATAGATAGATAGATAGATAGAGAGAGATTTATGATCATTCTATAACAGATTCACTTATCCTAAGAATCACACTTTTTCCTAAGAATAAAAAATAAAAAATAATAATAATAATTTTGTATTTCAATGAAAATTCAATAACAAAGATCATACCAAACTTAGTACTTTATGAAAAAAAAAAAAAAAATCTAATATCAAAATTCATTGGCAGCTAACTTATCAATCGATTTCTGCATTAAACGTTCATGCTTAATTAAATGTTTTGATATATGTTTTTTAATAATAGGCCATTAACATATATCCTATCATTGCACTCAGACATGGAGGATACGACTCATTTAAGATGATCAAACCAGTTGTTTTTAAATAATTAGTCTATGGGCTTGAAATATTCCTTTATTTAAACATCTTCAAATTGATCTAATTATTGATGATTGCATCGTAAAGTAAGTGCATGGAAAAAATGCGAACATTTTTGTTTAATATAAGATTTCCCCAAACCTTTAATCCTCCCAAAATAGACTTTAGTCATATTTTAACCTTTGTCTAATTCTAATGCTCTTTAATGTGATATGTTGTTTTTCATTGTATTCTTTCAGTTCTGTAATAAAATAAGGTGATGAGACTGAAGTATTGCGCATACACGTACGAAATATGCGTCTGAATACTATGACATCTTTTTCACAATACTCAATTAATGATTGTAAACTGAAGTTGGTGTCTTTAGAAGAGGTATCTGTTCTAAAGGTTACATAAATATAACACAACAATCCCGTAATATGGCATTACAAGTAACATTAGTTATGTAATCAGATTACTTTTTCAAGTAACTAGTAATGCATTACTTGTAGATTTACAACTAAATATCGGAGTTACGTTTTTAAATAAGTTACTCGAGTTACTTTGTTATCCCATGTATTGACTGACAGCTCTCCTGTCCTCATGTTGAGAGGAATCGTGTGTGTGAACATGATGGTTATTGCAGATCTATATGAGAACAGGCATTTACTCATCTCACTTGCACAAAAACAGATTCAGTATTCCTCAAAATAAACAAAAACAGTGAAACAAACTCAGAATAATGCAAACCTGCAATAATTAAATGTTAAATAACACAAGTATACTTTATGTATTTAATCTCACTTTATTAACCGGTGTCTTTGCTGCTGACCTTCGATGATACAATTTTACCAAACTAATAAGCAAAAATTATTTTCGATAAACATCACATTTGTGTTTCACTATATTGTGAAACTTTCCCCAACACTGGTCATTACATCACGTTACATCTCCCTTTTCACTAACATGTTCAGCCAAAATCTCCTGAAGACTGCCAGTCCGAAAAGTTGTTCTGTATTACTGTACTTAAGTATTATCTTGGAGAATGTACTGTACTTTAGTGCTATAGAAAATGTACACTTGGAATCTTGCATTTACAGGCAATACTCAAGTCAGAAAACAGCAGACAATCACTTTATGAACATCTGTCTTCAAATGTCAAACACCTATAAAATCAGCTTCTAGTGGGTTTAATGCGGTTTCCCAGTTTCAGATAAACAACTGGTGAGACAATTAACCCTACATAGCGAGGACATTCAGAAACTGTTGCTTTGCAAAAGCTTGTATTGCATTAAACTAAGTTCAAAATTAGTAGGTAGAAACGTTTTGCATGTTTTTGGCCGGATACTTTGACTTCTATTTGAGTACAAATGTTGTCACGCTATCCAAACGGCCACTTCAACATATTTTATCAGTATTTTTAAAGCCTCGTCCACAATCTGAAACTACCAAAGTTCACACTGACGAGCCAGACACAAGGAAGAACCACGTACAACGCGTTTTTAAACCCACAAAGGGAAATGAACGCATATGAAAAAGCATAAAAACGTTATCAAACACGGAAAACAAACTTTCCAGCACATCAACATCCAGCCGCGCGGAACCGAACCTCAGGCACGCGCTGCGCTTTGCTCGTCATTGCGCGCGGCGCTGGAGAGCCTCGCGCCATTGCGCGCGCTCTCCTGACTCACACATGACAAATATCACAACAAAACACAAACCGTGTTGCTAACAACAGTCATCCGCATCTAATAAACTAGTTACACCTTTTATAATCACGCGCGGAATCGAAACCGATCGTCTCTTCGCCATCCACAGGCTGAACAACAAAACCATGACGCCATTTTCTGCAAAACAACCGCGTTCGGGGAGGAAACGCGACGCTTTTGCGCGTTCAAAACGCACGTAAACCGCTTCATCAAAGGTCGCGAGGCTTAAAACGAAGCTTTTATGTGTTCTTACCGATATAATCCGCAGATTCCCGGAAGATACTTCGACTCTACGAGCTCTTGGATGATGTGTGACGCCTCCGCGCGCATGAATGCGAGTCTCCAGCACATGCACGTGCGCTGCTGAGCAAACACTGGAGATCTATCAGGGTCCGTGACCTAGTGCTTAAAGATCCGGGCTGGACCGAGAAGCTCGGGGGTTCGAGTCGCTATCAGCAATCCACACGTTTAGCTACAGCATTTGATCAAACTATCACACAAATGCCAACGCAAATTAACGGACTTGAAGCAGTTTACAAGTTTAACCTTTCTAATAAAGAAAATTTCGGGCAATAGTGACATTTGAACTGTTTTAGAGGTCATTCTAATGGACTCAAAAAGTTTTTTTATAAATGTAAAAAAGTTCGTTCTTTCCATATTTTTTATAAAATATTACGTTTTTATTGTTTCAATAGCCTGGTATAAAAGTTCTATTTAAGTTAATTATAAGTTATCCGTACTACAATAAAGTCATTTTTCTTATTAGTATGGTTAATGAATCATTGAAGGTCAGCAGCAAAGATATTGCTTAATAAAGTGAGATTAAATGCATAAAGTATACTTTTTAAATTCAGTATATTTAATTATTGCAGATTTGCGTAACATTGAGTTTGTGTTTTACTATTTTTATTCATTTTGAGGAATACTGAATGTGTTTTTGTGCAAGTGAGATGAGTAAATACATGTTCACATTTAGTCTAGAACTACAAATAATAGGCTATTCTTATTATATCTATACTAAGTAAATTACATAGTATCGATATAATAATATACTATTAATATAACTATAGGCCTATTATTATTATTTATTAGAGATAATATATCAAATAAAGAGAAATTATCAATATTTATATTAATCGAATCCAAAATTGTATATGAATAGAATGTAAGGCTAGTTGCTAGGATACCAACACCTGAGATTCAGATAGATAGATATATAGATACAGATAGATAGACAGACAGACATAGATAGATAGATAGACAGACATATAAATAGATAGACAGACAGATAGATAGATTGACAGAGACATATAGATAGATAGACAGATAGATATAGATGGATAGACATATAGATAGATAGATAGACATAGATAGATAGATAGACAGATAGATAGACATAGATAGATAGATAGACATATAGATAGATAGATAGATAGAGACATAGACATATAGATAGACAGATAGATAGATAGATAGATAGATAGACAGACAGATAGATAGACAGATAGATATAGACAGACAGATATAGATGGATAGACATATAGATAGATAGATAGAGACAGATAGATAGACAGATAGATAGACATAGATAGATAGATAGATAGATAGATAGAGACAGATAGACATATAGATAGACAGATAGATAGATAGATAGATAGATAGATAGATAGATAGATAGATAGATAGATAGATTAGACAGACAGACAGACAGACAGACAGACAGATAGATAGATAGATAGATAGATAGATAGATAACAGGGCTTTAAGCCCCTCTGTTCTTCTGTAAGACTAAACACTAAATAAATAAACTCTCGGCACAGACACTTGAATATAAATCAAGAACGCAGTGAAGCAGGTAAGAAAAATGTATTTCTGTAACAGCTGAAATGCAAAATATCATCAAACCCGAAAATACACATCTATATCATTGAGAACACATGGGCCAACAGGACACACACTGTATAAAGGACACGGGAATGAGAGAAATGCCTCTGATGAGTCCAGGTATAAAAATAAGGCCTTCGAAATCTTTACAATTGTTACGGCTGGGAAGGTGTCGCTATAATACATCTATGAACATACGCATCACGCAAGAGTAAAGGTGGAAATAACCTCAATAACAGGGCTGATAGTGCAGTGTTATGACAAACCACCTGTTTAGCAATGACATTCACTAATAATGGCAAAGTAGTAGACTGCACACATGCAACAATATCACGAACTGATCCGATCAGACTGTATGGAGATTATTACAGAATTAATTCATATTGCATCAGGCGTTTTCCTTTAGGTGGAAGCAAGCGGAGTGTCTTTCTCTTTCACAGAAAAAAACTAACTGCGCGTTTTGGAGATAAGTGTGTAACCGAGAAAGTAGCTTAAAATACAACAATTCTAATTAAACCATCTGACAGTTATAATCTATAGAAGCTTGTTTCCGCCACAGAATAAAAAATAAAGCGACTCGCAATTTCGAGTTTACATCTCGCAACTCTGACTTTTTTTCAGAATTGTGTGACATAGCCTACTCACAATTGTGAGTTAAAGTCAGAATTGCGAGATATAAACTATTGCGAGTTAAAGTGAGAATTACGTGTTAAAGTCAGGATTGCGAATTATAAATTCCGAATTGCAAGTTTACAAAGTCTGAATTGTGAGTAATAAAGTCCGAATTGGGAGTTATAAAGTCAGAATTGCGAGTTAAAGTCAGAATTGGGAGTTATAAAGTCAAAATTGTGAGTAATAAAGTCCGAATTGGGAGTTATAAAGTCAGAATTGCGAGTTAAAGTCAGAATTGGGAGTTATAAAGTCAGAATTGCGAGTTAAAGTCAAAATTGCGAATTATAAAGTCAGAATTGCGAGTTAAAGTCAGAATTGGGAGTTATAAAGTCAGAATTGCGAGTTATAAAGTCAAAATTGCGAGTTATAAAGTCAGAATTGCGAGTTATAAAGTCAGAATTGGGAGATATAAAGTCAGAATTGCGAGTTATAAAGTCAGAATTGCGAGTTAAAGTCTGAATTGCGAGTTATAAAGTCAAAATTGCAAGTTATAAATTCAGAATTGCAAGTTATAAAGTCAAAATTGCAAGTTATAAATTCAGAATTGCGAGTTATAAAGTCAGAATTGGGAGATATAAAGTCAGAATTGCGAGTTATAAAGTCAGAATTGCGAGTTAAAGTCTGAATTGCGAGTTATAAAGTCAGAATTGCGAGATATAAACTATTGCGAGTTAAAGTCAGAATTACGTGTTAAAGTCAGGATTGCGAATTATAAATTCCGAATTGCAAGTTTACAAAGTCTGAATTGTGAGTAATAAAGTCCGAATTGCACGTTTAAGTCTGAATTGCGAGTTATAAAGTCAAAATTGCGAGTTAAATTCAGGATTGCGAGATATAAAGTCAGAATTGCGAGATATAAAGTTAGAATTGTGAGGTATAAACTTACAATTGCGAGATATAAAGTCAGAATTGCGAGTTATAAAGTCAGAATTGTGAGATATAAACTTACAATTGCGAGTCATAAATTCAGAATTGCAAGTTATAAAGTCAGAATTGTGAGTTAAAGTCTGAATTGTGAGTTGAAGTCAGAATTGCGAGTTATAAACTTACAATTGCGAGTTATAAAGTCAGAATTGTGAGTTAAGGTCTGAATTGTGAGTTAAAGTCAGAATTGTGAGTTATAAACTTACAATTGCGAGTTATAAAGTCAGAATTGCGAGATATAAATTTGTTTTATTCCGTGGCGGAAACAAGCTTCCATAGTAATCTCACTCAATTCATTGTAAAATCAGCCTAGTGAATGAAAACAAGATGAAAACAAAAATAAAACACAAACAAAAATAAATAAAAAAAATGCAAAAGTAAAATAAAATAAAAAATTAAATATAAAAAAGATATATATAAATAAAAATAAAAATTGCACTGCTATGCCATGGTAACATTCATTAATTTCTACAAGAGGGACGTGTGTATAATAATACTTCATACAGTTACAGCTCAACATCATTGATGAACTGTAGCACACAGTTTTTTTGTGGCACTATTGGACCAAAACAAAGAGCCATAAGATCGATAAGAGACAAAGGGGTTCAGATCAGAAACATTACAATTGCAATCGGACTCATTCAGTTTACTTGAAAAAATATATTATTGTGTCAATAATTCCATAGAATAATCTCTAATGATTGATGTGCAATGGGAAAAGGCAAAACATGTAACGAACATCCTCTCGTCCCAGGCCGTTTTCTCTCTCCGGCGTGGATGGATTGGAGAAACTCCACATGGAAGCACTTCTTCACCCATGAGAGACGGTGCTGAAGGGATCCGGTTGGTTTCTAGCTCTGGTTCGCATTGGCATCAAGGCAACACGGTAAAAATCCTACATGTTTTTTTTGGGGGGGGGTCACAGCAAAACAAGAAGCTGGCTTTCACAGAGCGTATTGTCTTTGCACAGTCGAAACAACTATACATGATTCATATATCAATACTTCCATAAATAAAAGAGTACTCAAATCTTGAAGAAAAGTGCACAAAAAAGGATCTTTACAGGAGTTCTGTCTCTTTGAATATTAATATTCTTATGCTAGCGATGAAGACCTTCTCAGAGATCAAGCTCAAATTGTAAATCATGACAATAAAGCTTTGGGAAACCTGTTCGGAAATAATCATAATTGTATATTTGGTGAGGTCAGTGGCACAGAAATTACACACTTCGCCTCTGACGTCAACGTGAAATATATTCAGTGAGATTCAACCGTACTTCTTTTTGTAAAAACATCGGTCATGATGTGGCGTAACATTTATTTTAATGCACAAGATGTACACTAATAATAATTTAAAAAAAAAAATTTAATTAATTAATTTGAATTAATAATAATAAAAAAGTTTTTGAAATAAGTCTATTTTGCTCTTCAAGGCTGCATTTATTTGATCAAAAATACAGTAAATATTGTGAAATAATATTACAATTTAAAACAGCTGTTTTCTATGTGAATATACAGTAAAGTGTAATTTATTCCTGTGATCAAAGCTGAATTTTCAGCATCATTACTCCAGTCTTCAGTGTCACATGATCCTTCAGAAATCATTCTAATATGATGATTTGATGCTTATTAAATCAGTGTTGAAAACAGCTGAGTATATTTGTGGAAACCTTGATTCTGTGATAAATAGAAAGTATATAAATGTCACTTTTTGATCAATGTATTGCTAAATAATGTAAATAGGAAGTAAATTGAGAAGGTCTTTGAGAAGGTCTTCATTTCAGGTGGTTAAACACTAAAAGGTCCACATATTGACCTCATGACATCTTAAAAAAATAAAATTGGCAACAGACCTCGGCCGACTGCCAGTACTGGCTCACTGCAATGTACCTTTCCTCTAGAAAACTGTGGGTACATCATCATTTCAGTCAGTATTCCTTTAAAAAAAAATCATCCGAGAGCGATTATTAAACGGGACGAGCGCAGAAACGTTCGGCCCTTTCGTTTTTAGGTCTATGAAGACACATCTGACTGAGGAAGATCGAAACCACTAAATCCTTGAACCTCTGAGAGATACTAACAATAAATACAAAAAAAAAAAAAATATATAATAAAAGATATGTACACACATTTCCAACAATAGGGTCTCAATAATACTTAAAACTTTGAAAATGGCATACAAATATACTTCTGCTCAACGTGTGAAGCACTAATCAGGTCAGTTAGAAAATTAATAAAGACGATAAATTATTATACAAAATTCATCACCGGTTAAAAGTTGCTTTACAACATGAGTACGACTCCTGACTTTTTTTTTAAATCCACAAAACACATGTGTGTCAAAAAACAAATACTCAAAAACCTAAATTCATCCAATTTAGAAAAATACAACTTGCCAAAAAAAAAAAAAAAGCGTCTGTAAAATATTCCCTTGGTAGTTTTTCCCTCCTTTTGTGAAGTTCAGGCATGAAATTAAGTGCACTTTAGATTGACACGGTTGAGTCTGAAGGGGTTTCCCTCCATCCACATGAAAACCAAAATAAAACTCCGTATGTGTATCGCTGAATGTCTGAAACTGGTTAAATCAAAAGAATCTGAATCCATGTGAGACTGAAGTTCGTGAACATCGTCATTTCAAAAGGAGACGAGAGATTGACTTTATCTTGCGTAAAGTCTCCAACGACGGGTTTATTCCTAATGGTTGCGGAGTGGAAGAAGCCCTGTAGGGAACGCCGAGCGGTCGGAGGCAGCGGTGGGATAAAGGCAGGACCGGCGGGCCCTCAGGAACCACAGCGTCAGTGAGGGACCTTGGGCTGCAGAAGAGGCTGGTGGTTAGTAGGGCTGGCACAATATGTCACAGTACAAGAATGCAACGTGACAATATATATTGCGTATAGTTCACCCAAAATAAACATTTCTGTGTGAGAAAAAAATCTAGTTTTCAGAGTTTTAGTGTCAGTACTACTCGTTACACCCCTAGTAGTTAGTATATTTGCATATGCAAGAACTGTGAACTGAAAACTGAAGAAGCATCAAAACAATTTCAGGCATCATTTGTAAGAAACAATTCACATCAAGAATTAAAGCAAAATCATGTGGAAATAGTGTGAATGGAGGAATGCATCACAGTATCCAGGGTTCAACAAATACAGGGTTTTTTCAGTCAATTGTAAGAATTTTTTATTATTTTATAGGTACTCAACTCCCAAAGAACAAACTTGCAGCTGATGATGAATGACATATTTCAAAGCTAGAAACAAAGCCAGAAAAGTTTATAGTCACTATAGAAATTCCATGATTTTAAATAAAAAAAAACAAAAAAAAAACACAAATTAAATTAAATAAACTGTATATAATAAAAATTATATACAGAAAAATATATACTGAAAATATACTGGATATAATAAAAAAAAGGAACAATAATAACAAAAATAATGAATAATAAAAAATATGATAAATCTTTTAATGAAAATAAATAGAACTATATATATATATATATATATATATATATATATATATATATATATATATATATATATATATATATATATATTGTTTAGGCTAGAAAAGAAATGTATAGTAGACTAGACACATATGCAGTGAAAGATAAAAATAAAAAAAATAAATTATATATATATGTCATAGTTCTTTTCCAGGCTCGAAACATATATAAATGGAAAAAGATGTACAAAATGTATTCATACTAGAAAATGATTCTAGTATAAAAATTATTTTAATAATATTATTAATATATGTTGTTAATATAAAAATAAAACAAATAATTACAAATATTATAATTACATAATATGATTTATTTCTAGGCTAAAAAAAATATATAAATGCCAACATTTATAGAAATAATATGTACACTACAAAAATAGTCATTAAAAAAAATGTAAAATAAAAAAATATTGAAACAACTTCCTGGCCTGCAAATCACAATTTTAAAATTCCCTCAGATCTTTCAGGCGTGTCCAATATCATATTGATCAGTGAGTGTTGCAAAATGAGAGTCTGTAAGGATTAGTGATGGGTCTTTCATGAACGATCGTCTGTCACGTGACAAATAAACGAAAGACTCGGAAGGTAAAGTAATTATTTATGTTCCCTGTAAAGTATTTTTGACTGCATTATAATGATTTCTTAATTCAGAATATGATCAAGATTTCGTAGGTGGATGTGTTCGGGGAATTTGCCTGTTAAAAGTGCAACATTTAAAGCCCCTTAAATGAACGAAATGACTCGGTGGAAAAAAAGATTAGTTCATTTTGATGAACGAGATCGAACAAGAGATTCAGTAAAATGATCTGAACTTCCCATCACTAGTAAGCAGAGGTGGACAGTAACACAGTACACTGACTTGAGTACTGTACTTAAGTACACTTTTTGAGTATCAAATTGTTTTTTCTGGAAACTTTTCACTTTAACTTCCCCACATTTGAAAGACAAATATCGTACTTTTTACTCCACAACAATTCTGTCAAAGTCCTTGAGTAGAAAGATAGTAACGTCAGTCAGGGGATGATTGTGGTTTTAGGGGTTGCATTTTGGTTGGAAATGAAAGTCGGGTTGACGTCAGAACCTGACAGATGTTGGTTTCTGACATCAACCCGATTTTCATTTTCAGCGTTGGGTTTGGTCTTCTAAATGCACATTTTGTCATTGTTTTGGAGCACACTAGCTTATAGATAACAGTAACACTAGCTTATAGATAACAGTAACACTAGCTTATAGATACACTAGCTTATAGATAACAGTAACACTAGCTTATAGATAACAGTAACACTAGCTTATAGATAACAGTAACACTAGTAACACTAGCTTATAGATAACAGTAACACTAGTAACACTAGCTTATAGATAACAGTAACACTAGCTTATAGATAACAGTAACACTAGTAACACTAGCTTATAGATAACAGTAACACTAGCTTATAGATAACAGTAACACTAGCTTATAGATAACAGTAACACTAGCTTATAGATAACAGTAACACTAGTAACACTAGCTTATAGATAACAGTAACACTAGTAACACTAGCTTATAGATAACAGTAACACTAGCTTATAGATAACAGTAACACTAGCTTATAGATAACAGTAACACTAGTAACACTAGCTTATAGATACACTAGCTTATAGATAACAGTAACACTAGTAACACTAGCTTATAGATAACAGTAACACTAGTAACACTAGCTTATAGATAACAGTAACACTAGCTTATAGATAACAGTAACACTAGTAACACTAGCTTATAGATAACAGTAACACTAGCTTATAGATAACAGTAACACTAGTAACACTAGCTTATAGATAACAGTAACACTAGTAACACTAGCTTATAGATAACAGTAACACTAGTAACACTAGCTTATAGATAACAGTAACACTAGTAACACTAGCTTATAGATAACAGTAACACTAGTAACACTAGCTTATAGATAACAGTAACACTAGTAACACTAGCTTATAGATAACAGTAACACTAGTAACACTAGCTTATAGATAACAGTAACACTAGCTTATAGATAACAGTAACACTAGCTTATAGATAACAGTAACACTAGTAACACTAGCTTATAGATAACAGTAAGGCTAACATATTCATACTAAAAGCCAAAAAACTTTAAATAGGGCAGTATTTGAGGGAACAGACATTTCGGTGGACGTTATTGAGTGACTTATTCAATCTCATATTCAATCCCACTGGAACTGTGTTCTAGAAATACATGTGATATTAATATGAGGACAGGCATAGATTCAGAGGCATAAGGGACTGTAAGTATTACACACAACAATGCAACAATAATAAAAACAATGCATTGACATTTACTTTTTACTTTTGATACTCAAGTACTTTTAAAAACGAGTACTTCTGTACTTTTACTTAAGTAAAAATCGGTCTTTACAACTTGTACTTGTACCGGAGTAATATTTGACTAGTATCTGTACTTTCACTCAAGTAAGGAAGTTGTGCACTTTGTCCACCTCTGCTAGTAAGGACGCATTCCTGCAGTTCGACATCGTGTTGCTAGAAAGAGTGTGTTTCACCTGTGTGTTGAGGACGCCGTGGGCCGTCTCGACTGACGACAGCAGAGCGGAGCTGCTCTTCCTGAACATCCCGTCCAGTGCTGGGGATTTGGTGCTTCTACTGGGTTTGTCGCTCGATCCGGCGCTCTTCCTCTTCCTCCCATCAGAGGAGGTGTAGGACAGTGTGTTGTGAGACGAGACGGCCCCGTGATCCCCGGTGAGCGCCTGCGGGAGGGACACATCCACACTGCCGAACCGGGGCTTGGCCCGCATGCTGAGGGCGGCCGTCCCGTTACTAGGGGTGGAACAATACGGAATATCGGGTCACAATATATCGCAATACAAAAATGCAACAATATGTATCATGGATAGTTAAAAAAAGAGTTTTAGGGCGTTTTCACACCTGAAAGTCCACACCGAGGTCCGAACCAAAGTTCATGTTTTGATACATTATATACATTCGGTTAGTTTTGGTTTGGTTTCACATTGGAATTATGCGAGCGCACTAAAGAACTTTACATACACACTTCATCTATGTGGGCTGCATCTTGACATTGATTGGTTTGTAAGCGGACGTGCGTCTGACGTCAGCGTGTTGTCAAGTCGGCGGGTAACTTTGACAAGACGAATGAACAGACGCATATCATTCCCACTATACTGTTATTATTACGGCATTACTCCCTGCAGGACCAGCTGTACTCAAGGCTAGCTCAAATTAACGTCCTCGTTGTGAGAACATTTTATCGTCACCGGCAGGACAAATATGTGTGTGTGTGTGTGTGTGTGTGTGTGTGTGAATCAGCTGGAAGAAACGCTGTGGGCAGGACTGACAGATCTGCACATAAATATTCTTCTTCAGTGGTTTAGGCTACGCGGGAACCACCGGATCTTCCTGTAAATGGTCTGAATGTCCGAACCAAACAAAAAATGCTTTCTCCCTGGAAACGAACCAAACCTTTGTTCAGTTTGATCCGGACCGAGACTAGCTCTTTTCGTCTGACCAAATTTCGTGGTCCAGGGGAGCTTTCACACCTGTAATTTTGATTCGGGCCAAACTGAAAAGTCAGAAAATCCGGACCAAACAAGGCAGGTGTGAAAGGGCCATTAGTGTCAGTACTACATTAAACTACTGTATATAATGTTGAATATAATGTATAATAATGCAATGGGGGAATATTTGTGTGTCCTGATAATGCCACATGTCTGATGTTACCTGTAAAAAGTGCTACATTATTTTAAATATATCTAGTCAGTGAGAGAGTACAAGCATATTCATCTACAATAATCCTGTATTCTCAGCTTCAGAATCATGAATATTGTTATTCTGGCGTCTCTATTGTCCTGTGCTTTGGGTTTCCAGCACCAAGTCCAAGACTATTCATTTACACACACAATGAAATATCAAATTCAGCATACTGTTAACCTTTTATCATGTCTTGGCGTATCGCAATAATATGGTATTGTGAGTTCAGTATCGGGATATGTATCGAATCGTGACGTGAGGGTATCGTTACACCCCTAGAGATACTCACTATTTACATAAAGAAGTCTTAAAGGTACAGTAGGCAAACACAGGGTCGGAGAGAAGAGAAGAGAAGCATGAAAATGGTTGTGAAACACTAAATTATGTCTGTTTTTCAGAGCATTATAGTGGATTACTGAATTATTGCACACATTTTAGATCTCATGCACTGTTAATTTTTTCATATTGGAGTATCGCAATAATATGGTATCGTGAGTTCAGTATCGTGATATGTATGGAGTATCATTACCCGTTACTGATGTGCGGTGGGAGATGGTAGCTGTTCCCGCTGTTCCCGCTGTTCTTCCTGTAAGCCGCTGATTCAGAAGCGGGAGGCGCTTTCCGTCTTTTGGGTCCCGGTCCTTCCCCTGAGGCTTTGGGTGTCCTGGCCGGTTTGCTCCTCTGCAGTCGGGGTCCGGGATCGGGTCCGGGATCAGGGTCCCTGATGCAGAAAACACCAGCGCCGTTATGAGAGAGAGAGGAGGAGTACGAGAGCATCGAGACGCTGTCCACAGGAGCCGTGAGAAACGCTGAGCCCAGGGGAGAACCTTCACACGAGCTCGTCATGCTCTCCACCGCTAGGGGGACTTTCCTGTGGCAAACAGGATATGACATCACCGGCCTGTGGTAGGAAGCTATGTGGCACGTTAACCTAAATAATGTGCGTTTACAGAGCGAAAGAAAGCATTGTGTGCGATTGCACAGCTTGACTCAAGCCAGTCACATCTCATTTGTTTCTGCCTAAAGTTCTGGGTCATATTTCACCCCCAAATCAAAGAAAAATTTTTAAATAATATTTTGCATGAAGAAAATTGCTAACACTTCACAAAAAGGTTTCATTAGTTAACATTAGATAATGTATTAACTAACATGAAAAACATTTGTTAGGGGGTTTATTCATCTTTGTTAATATTATTCAGCCGTGTATTGTTTGTTCATGTTAGTGCATTTACTAATGTTAACAAACACAACTTTTGATTTTAATAATGCATTAGTAAATGTTGAAATGAACATTAATTGAAATTAATAAATGCTGTAGTATTGTTCATTCTTGATTCATATTAACTAAAGTAGTTAACTAATTAAACCTTATTGTTACCAGAAAATTAAATCTATTATTCGGATGCATTGCAATATTAATTTCATCAAGTTATATTTTTTTATAGCATTATTAAATATAATTTAGATTTTAGGCTATATTATTATATATAGGTTATATTATTATTATTATTATTAAACAATAGCATTAAATTGTCAGATATTACTGAATAATAATTAAAATTATGAAATAAATAAAATTATAATGCTCTTAACTGCCATGAATATGTTTACTAATAAATATTTACTTTTATTATTAACAATCATATTTATGACATTCTTCAGTTTAATAATCTTAAAAAAATATTATAAATTATAATTATTATTAATAAAAATGGTATGTTTAACCACTTGTTTAATAATGTCTGTTTATTTATAAAATTTTAGTATCATTTTTTTAATGCAAAATATTTTTTCTTTAGTTTTTTGGGATGAAAGAAAATTATTATTTTTTGCACCGCAACAGTGTTCATGTGGTTATTTTTACGGCACTTACATATAAATCTTTATTTTATTATTTATAATAAAATTTAATAATTAAACATCAAAATAATGTGCAAATGCAAACATCCGAAATGGTCCTAAAACGTCTTTATTTTCCTAACACACATTTTTTTTCTCCTTTTGATTTTGGGATGAAATATTTGAAAGCTTTTGTGAAGTGCATCCACCCATAAATTCTCCCCCAATGTGTCCATAATAGCGCAAGCACACAGAGAAGCGTGTAACTCGCCTCCACATGAGAGAGTTGACGTGTTTTTCCACCATGCAGTGAAGCGCCAGCCTGACCCGATCCCACCGTCTGTCGAACACGTAATGGCCTCTTCCCATCATCCGACTGCTGAACGCACAACACTAACACACACCAGCACACACAGAGAATGTGTTTCTCAGATTATATTCCTTAAAGGGATAGTTCACCCAAAAATTTAAATTACCCCATGATTTACTCGCCCTCAAGCCATCCTAGGTGTATATGACTTTCTTCTTTCAGACGAATACAATCGAATCAGAGTTATATTAAAAAATGTCCAGGCTCTTCCAAGCTTTATAATGGCAGTGAATGGCTGTATCTGTTTTGAAGTCAATAAAAGTGCATCTATCCATGATAAAAGTGGATCTATCCATGATAAAAGTGCTCCACACTGCTCTGGGGGGTTAATAAAGGCCTTCTGAAGTGAAGCGATGCGTTTGTGTGAGAAAAGTATCCATATTTAAAACTTTATAGACTAAAATAACTAGCTTCCGGCCAAACGAACATACGCAGTCTACTTACGCCTAAAGCGCAACTTAAAGGGATACTTCACCGATTAGCATTAAGCTTTGTATCAGTAGAAACCCGGTAGTATTTTCGAGTGACCGTGCTTCCCTCCCTCATGTCCCCCTGAGACGAGAGATTTCTGTATTGTGTGTCTGGAAGAAAACATCAGATGACGCAAAAATCGTCATTTAGCTCATCAGAGGCTCTTTTGTCCAGAGGCGAGAGACTCCAGCCAGTAGGAGGAGCTCGTCCCGCATGTGTTCAACCCGCCCATAGGGGGATCTCACCATAAAACACCCTCTTTTCAGTTTCGAGTCGACTAGTAGCCTAGTTTCATCATTTCATCATTTCTCCCGATACTGCCCTCTGTAACTGGGAGGCGTGGCTTGGGAGTGGCCTCGTAGGGCAGCGAAGCAAGTGCATTCTGGGAGTTGTAGTCTTTCATCCACATGAGCCAAAAATACATTTTCTGGCTTTTCTCAGTCTAGAAGGCACCAACTTCTAAAATAACTTCATATTCCTACTACATAAATGACCCAATTTAAATACACATTCATCTTTCCAGCGGTGAAATATCCCTTTAAGCGAGTAATGCGACGCACCGCTGATATTTACGTGTAAGTTGCACTTTAGGCGTAAGTAGACTGCGTAAGTTCGTTTGGCCGGAAGCTAGTTATTTTACTTTACAACATGTTAAATATGAATATTTTTCTCACACGAACGCTTTGCTTCACTTCAGAAGGCCTTTATTAACCCCCCAGAGCAGTGTGGAGCACTTTTATCATGGATAGATCCACTTTTATCATGGATAGATCCACTTTTATCATGGATAGATGCACTTTTATCATGGATAGATCCACTTTTATCATGGATAGATGCACTTTTATCATGGATAGATGCACTTTTATGGACTTCAAAATAGATACAGCCATTCACTGCCATTATAAAGCTTGGAAGAGCCAGGACATTTTTTAATACAACTCTGATTCGATTGTATTCGTCTGAAAGAAGAAAGTCATGTACACCTAGGATGGCTTGAGGGTGAGTAAATCATGGGCTAATTTTCATTTTTGGGTGAACTAGCCCTTTAATGCTTATACAGCAATATAAAGGGTCCCAAAACACAACAGACAAACAGCAGTGCAGTGATGAATGGTTTTGTTCCGCTCACGCTCAGGGGTTGTGGGTGTTGTGGAGAATAATGGCACATCAGCTTCTCTGTCTCTTCAGGAAGATCCGCTTCTCCTTCATCGCTGGACAGACGCGAGTCTCCGCTGCTTCTCTGCCAGTCGAGCGCAGGTTCAGGAGCAGAGCTGAGCACGACACCACACACTCTGCAGAGGAGGACATGATCATCTGAGAAACCTTCTAGGCAAGATGAGGTTATTCATATCAGTCATTCAAAGTGTTCATCTCTCTTTAGCATGTAATGTTGCTGTTTGAGCATGTTAGAGTTCTTCTCTATATAAGTGTCAGTGTTTCTGAACTCCTGAAACGCCTCCATTGTCTTGAGTTTCTTCCGGGAACGAACACGTCACAATATTCCTCATTATAATAATTAATGCGCAGAATAAAGGGGAGGGGCCTGGTTGAGTTAGTTAGTAGTGTGTTAAACTGGAGGTTATGGTAAGGGACGGGACATTTCCCAAACACACTCGAAGCGCTCGACCAATCACGACACACTGCTCCAGCCGACCAATCAGAGCACAGTGTGCTTTTCAGAAGGAGGGGCTTCATAGAGACAGGAACTAAACAGAGCGTTACTGACAGACTGGGAAGAGAGGAGCCGCAACAGTGGAGAATATGAGGAATGTAATCAACATTCAAGCAGGAAAACCTGTTCTAGTAGAGCCTAAAACAAAAAGTAATAATAGGTCCTCTTCAAAAATCATAAAATAATCAAAACAGATGCATAAAAGAATAAAAATAATAAAAAGCATCTGTTAGCCTAGGGCTAAGCATTATACTGAATATTCACGATTCACAGATGATTTTTCTGGCAATTTAAAATCAAGTAACGTGAATATTGCAATGATTTTCCCCATTAAGTTTCCTACATTTTTTTTATCATTATTTATATATTATTTCACAATCTTTTCTTGTCCCAATTTAAAGTTTAGTAGCAAAAATACAGATAAAGTTGAATCAGTAAATTTGATTCAATTCTGTGAATCAGTTCCAACGGTTCATGTCAATGAATCGATTCAGAACTCAACGATTCAAAATGCCCCCCCACTAAAATGTTTTAGTATAAATATTTAGGAAAATATGTCAGTTTATATTGACATGTTGGTGCATATAAATAAAAAAAGGATTGAATATCATGTGTTCATATATTGATAAACATGCCTTGATTGGTTTAACAACATTTTTACTGTTTCACTTCTTAAAGCAAATATTCTGAACCTAACTGGAAACAATGGTTCAAATGGTTGTGTTAGCACTTTAGTATGGAAGCAGACTAATCCTACAATCAGTGTGGTCGGCAGAACGTACCTGTGCAAGTGTGAATTGGCCAGCCTCAGTTTGAGAGTGGGAGTGGTCTTGCCATTGGTACAGCTTGCGGATTGGCTGGGTGCTGCGTCATGTGACTGTGTGACCTGCACTGATTGGCTGCCTGCTTGAACTTCCTTTTTTTGCCCCCCCTCCTTCTCCTTCGCCCGTCCCTTATGCTCCGCTAGCAGAAAGTCGAAGTCTTTCCTCCGTCCTGGGACGGCTCGCCGGTGGGTCAAAGAGTGAGTCTAGAACATACATGATCAAACACATGTTATGAACACCAACACAGCGAACATTCAAATCAACAGATGTGATTATGAGCAATGGTACCAACCTTACAGGTTAACGAACGAGTGCAGGGCCGCTTCGTCTCTGGGTCTAAAACCCCACAGTGTTTATTAGCATCAAACACTCGCCCTGTGCAACAAAACAGAGAGTGACTTTATATTGTTATTTTCAGCTAAATATCATTTATTTGATGTATTATATTGCATTAATATATTATGCACTATTTCATAAAATGCAGTAATTATTTGTATCTTTTTGTATGTATGTGTATACATATACACACACAAGCATATATATATGTTTTTTTTATACACTTGAAATATATTTTATTTATACATTTTATTATTTTATTTTATTTTATTTTATAATTTATATAATTTCAATTTTTTGATTTATTATTGATATGTATTAGTATGTTATGTTGGTACATATAAAAAAAAAATCTCAATATCAAATGATTCAATACGTTCATAAATTGTGGAAAACGTTTCATTAATTTTAATGTTTAGTCTGTTTTACTTCTTAAAACAAATATTTAGAACCTCAGTGGCATATATTTTATATATGTGTGTGTGTGTGTGTGTGTGTGTGTGTGAGAGCGTGTGTGTGGGTGAGAGTGTGTGGACTTAAACCTGAATGCACACACACTCATGGGGACTCGTGTCACTGTGGGCTTAAAGTGAGGAAACAAGCTTATAAATAAAAAAATATGTGTGTGATGGGTAGGTTTAGGGGTCGGGTTAGTGTGTGTGTGTGTGTGTGTGTGTGTGATGGGTAGGTTTAGGGGTCGGGTTAGTGTGTGTGTGTGTGTGTGTGTGATGGGTAGGTTTAGGGGTCGGGTTAGTGTGTGTGTGTGTGTGTGATGGGTAGGTTTAGGGGTCGGGTTAGTGTGTGTGTGTGTGTGTGTGTGTGTGTGATGGGTAGGTTTAGGGGTCGGGTTAGTGTGTGTGTGTGTGTGTGTGTGTGATGGGTAGGTTTAGGGGTCGGGTTAGTGTGTGTGTGTGTGTGTGTGTGTGTGTGTGTGTGTGTGTGTGTGTGTGTGTGTGTGTGTGTGTGTGTGTGTGTGTGATGGGTAGGTGTAGGGGTTGGGTTGTGTGTGTGTGTGTGTGTGTGTGTGTGTGTGTGTGTGTGTGTGTGATGGGTAGGTGTAGGGGTCGGGTTAGTGTGAGTGTGTGTGTGTGTGTGTGTGTGTGTGTGTGTGTGTGTGTGTGATGGGTAGGTTTAGGGGTCGGGTTAGTGTGTGTGTGTGTGTGTGTGTGTGTGTGTGTAGGGTTGTAACGGTATACCGGTATGGCGATTTATCACGATATTGGCATGTACGATTATCATATCGTAAACATTTGCTAATCCACGGTTTAAAAAATAAATAAATAAATGAAACCAGATCTCATCAGCGCATATCCAACTTCTTTTCACTTGACTGCTTAGACTCCACCCAATACATGTGCAGCAGACAGAGGCTGCGAATTCTAATCTCGTTTTCCCCCGCCGAAAACAAGTATACTTTTGTCATCTGAAAACCGAACGCGGGATTTTCCTCGAAGATGGATATCCAGTTTAGAGTGCTGATCGGCAGTGGTTAAATTGGGCCGGGGCTCTCCGGGGCTCAGCCCCGGCACATAAGCCTGCTCGTTTGCAGTCAGTTGCCTATAGGAAATTATGTCACATAAAATTTGATAAAAGTGATGCTTTTGAAAACATATTTCTGATTATAAATGAAAGATTTTGAAATGGCATGTCTATTTTGTCTCGGCGGAGCTGAGATGAGAACAATCGGAACACGGCCGTGCCCGTACTCTTGTTCAGCTGCTTAATCTCGTTGTCAGTCGACCATGATCGCGCACCGCTCGCGCATGCCATGCGCATCTAGGTAGGCTCAGAACTCCGACATGGATAAATGTACGCAGCAATAATGAATGTTCCTGGGAGATCCGTAGTTGCGCGGGATGTGGAAGCGCGCAAAAGTTCCAGAACCTTCTACTGCCTTAAAAAAAAAAAAAAAAAAACCCGAGCTGCTGGCCGCCGCTGCAGCAACAGATCAGTTTTGTCAAGTTCAGCACAACGTTGGTTGTACAAAAAGTGCCCTGGCCTCGAATAACAAGGTAAGGAAAAAATGTTTGGCACATTGTATGGGTCACTATATCATAACAAGGTAATACAATGTGTAATCAAGCGTTTTATATTTAATATGAGGGAAATAGGCTACACATGCCGTGGACGTGACACAAAAAATCTTTAACTTTTAGGTGGCAAAATATTTTTTTGTAATTCTGTGAATTACACTGCCAACCAAAGTACTACCCACCGGATGAAGAAGGGTTGGCTCTCCACAGAACATAACATATTCATTTTATTTTATTTTTCATGTTCGCATTTATGAGGAAAAAAACATGTTACGGACGGGACCGCTCTGAATGTGGCACTAAAAGACTGTTTAAAACTTTCACTGAGACCTCAAACAGAAAGCACAAAGCCTTTCTTTAAAATTAATTTCGTTTTGTATTAATTGTATCTTAATTTTAATCAATGTTTCATTTCAAAAATAAGAAGTAAATATAGTATATAGACAATAGATAGGCTAATCACGACACGGACGCGCCGGCGAGTGAACTGGACTCTCGTCTCATAAATGAACCGAAACTCAGCGTATAAGGGAGCCTACTTGCCTGACAGACCTGATAAATATATCTATAGAAAGCTTGGAAGGTCTTCTTTTCAAAACGAAAGAAAACAGACCGCTGCTTGTGTAGCCTAATCCGTATGAAATGTGCATTTCTCTCTGGCGAGTTTACTACTGCGAAGATTGCATCGTCAACTTCATCTATGCAGGGCACTGACACAGAAAACACTTGTTTATTAATAAACAATTAAAATGTCTCCTTGCTATATTTTACATATTCATAATCATTACTTTTGATGGTTCTTTGTGACAGCTTTTAGGTGCTTTATTGGCAGCGCCACCCTTACATGAACGCGTCACCACCGCATCAGCACCGAAAACAGGACATTTTTTTCAATCCCTGTTTTGGCAGGGGGAAAACTGATCAGAAAATGTAACGAAACGTTGTAGAAATGTAGTGGAGTAGAAAGTATAATAATTGCTGCAAAATGTAACGGAGTAAAAGTCAAACGTATATGCACTATTGATTCTACTTAAAGGCAGGGTAGGTAGAAATGGTCTAAAAATTTTATTTTTCAAATTTGTTTAAACTTTATGTACATATCAATACATAATTAAAATGTAAGTACTCTGAAAAAGAAAGTATCAAAATCGAGTGTCTGTAGACCTCTCACGACTGTTTTAAAGAGATCTCATTATTTCCATTCACTCCACCCCCTCATTTCTGTGCTTCTTCCAAAGCCACGCCCCCAAAACACATGAACGCGCGACTCCGACCGCTGAGCTAGAGGACGCATTATTTACCTGAGACAAGCGGAGGGGAAGGGGCATTTTTTTGCCTGGTTTGCCTTCACTAACTGCATATGCCGGTACTGTAAATTTAGATTGCTCTTTCTCTGCCATTGTTTTGGTATTCCTAGGTTCAGTGCCTTCTTCTTCTTCTTCGATAGATTTTATTGGCAGCTTGCAAACATAGTGCATTACCGCCATCTACTGGACGGAGGTGTGATCAGGTTCCGTGCCTCTCGCACTCCTCAAATCAAACGGTCGCGCGCAAGTGGGTAGGTGCTGTGTGGCAAAAGGGTGGTTGCCATGGTTGCGAGAGAGTGACAGTCGCCTAAGCCAATCCTTTGATTCGTCCCGAATCGAAATAATGAGCTGTGTTTAATACAGATTAAACGGTCTAGAGTCACTTGATTTTTATACTCTTTTTTTCAGAGTTCTTACATTTTAATTATGTATTGATATATATAGAAAGTTTTAACAAATTTGGATCTTTAATTTTTAATAAATCCTACCTACCCTGCCTTTAAGTAAAGCCTACAGAAACGAAGTATTTGTACTTCGTTACATTCCACCACTGCTGATTAACAGTAATGTAAATGCTAAATGTCCAAATACCTGTTGATACTACAACAATGCAAATATGCTCTTAACCTTGCAGTTTTTCACATATCATGTAAGACTCAATTTCTCCATTTCTTTGCACAAAACTCTCCAGAAAATGCCATTTAATAGTTTATTTTTCAAAAAAAATTTACGGGGGGGCATACCCCCGGACCCCCCTAGGGAGAGCCCCCCCACATAATAAATCCCAATTTAACCCCTGCTGATCGGGAATTTTTCTGTCCGAGCCCGGCCCGCGTCCGACAGAGCAGTAACCGAACCCGACCCCAGTCCGACAGGCATAAAGATATGTCCGAGCTCGACCCGAGACCGACAGTTAAAATCAGTTTTTTTTTTCTTTCTCATACTAATGAGACATGTACGTTTGTTTGTGTGGGAAGCCCGCTTTTATTAAGCAACTGTAGGAAGGCATTCGGAAACTTCAACAGGTCAGTTGTGTCTAGAAATATGGACGAAGAGTGGCTGCAAAAGGAGGAAATATGTCGAACATATTTAAATTTCTAAATGGTAAATTAATCCAAATCGCTATGAGTGTGTCTATTAATATACAGCGGAAAACAATGCTATACTGTAAAACTATATTCTGCTTGTTCTGTGTGAATGAGCAGCGCCATTTCGCCTAGTACATACTCAAGTATGTGACGCTGACGCTCATGGTGTTTAAAGCGTCTGCTGTCTCACTCATATGAGGACGTGAACACATGAACATATCCAGAGCTGCTCTGCTTTTATTTAAAAGAATCATCATCAAATACACTCTGACTGAAACTCATAGGTGTTTAGTACAACCTGTCAAAATAAAAGTTCGATTTAGCTTAAAGAAATGTTACTATTGTACAATAGAATATAGCTTAGTTATAACAACAACAATAATAAAGTTTATTTAGTTTTTTGTCTGTTTTAATTTAGTAAACCTATCCAGACAAACAAAAGTTGTTACATTTCATCTGATTGCATTTTCAATAATATATTTTTATTAAATCATAGAATCCAGACAAATTATATCAGACAAGTTACCCAGAATTTCTGAGGAAATACATTTTATAAGACTCCACTATCTTATAATTATCTGAAATAATAATTAATAAATTAAGAATAAAAATAAGTTAAGGTTTTATGAATTCAATTGATTAGACATGTTTGTTCAAATTTGGGAATTTATTTTTTCTTTCTTATTTTTTCAAAAGGTAGACTCATACAAAAAAGTTTGTTTTAATAAACCATATGTTCAACCAAAAAACCCTATCTGTTTTCATTCATTTAAGAGCCATTGTAGCAGATGATTAAAATAATAATAATGATTGTTTAATACCGTATATCATGAAACCGTGATATTTTCTGAGACGATTATCATACCGTGAAAATCTCATACCGTTACAACCCTATGTGTGTGTGTGTGTGTGATGGGTAGGTGTAGGGATCGGATTAGTGTGTGTGGGTGTGTGTGTGTGTGTGTGTGTGTGATGGGTAGGTTTAGGGGTCGGGTTAGTGTGTGTGTGTGTGTGTGTGTGTGTGTGTGTGTGTGTGTGTGTGTGTGTGTGTGTGTGTGTGATGGGTAGGTGTAGGGGTCGGGTTAGTGTGTGTGTGTGTGTGTGTGTGTGTGTGTGTATGTAATGTATTTTTTTGTACGTATTAGATTATTGAGTATTTAGTTTCTCAACATGCTAATGTCAAAATGCATTGGAATCAATTTCGAGTGTTGGTTGAATAATATCTTGTGTGCGATGATCTCAAATCAGTCATTTCCCAGGTTTCCTCTCATTTAGATGCGGCCTATGTGAACAGTAGACAGCGGAGACTCACCAAGAGCGTATTTCACACCAGAGGGTTTATCTCTGAGAAACTGCAGTTCAAACACAGAGTCCTGATTACAGCAGAGCGAGGATCTGCCGGCCGAGAGCAGCATAAATCAAGCCGAGAGCCGAGAGCCGAGAGCCGAGTAAACAACACACGGAGAGGGACGAGGAGACTAACCAGTGAGTGACGACTAAACATTCAAGCTTCCAGGCGAACGACAACTCTTCAAAACATAAACCACAGGACTTGAGTTTGAAAACAGGTGACGAGATTCATTTCCTTTATTGCTTGTTCATCCTTTTGATTTGTGTTTTTATTTCTCTCTCACTCGTTTTAAAACAAGAACAATCAGTGCTTAGCATAAGTGCAGACACCCATGCTAAAGTTGACTAAAAAGAGGAATTAAAAATCATCTTTTGGAAATTGATCTTAAAGGGGTGGTTTACTGCTTTTTTTCTTTGCTTGATTGTGTTTATGGGCTGCAATATAACATGTCTTCGTGTTTCGTTTGTTAAAAAACGCCTTATTTTTCATAAATTTCACCTTCATTGTAAGCCGCTTCCTCCTCTGTCATTTGAACGACCGGTTGACTTCCTGAGTCTATGAAACCACTCCCTCAGAAAGAGGCAATGAGCTCAGATTGGTTAGTTCGGCCGGTGTGTTGTAATTGGCTAAACTGCGTCCGGAATCTTCACGCCCATTTCCTTTACGGGCGACAGTTACATGTGCTCCTGGCCCGGTCAAATGTAATGGTGTCAATATTGCCTCATCAGTTTGAGCCAGAATCAGACCCAGAGAGCGGTGATAAAGAGAGTCAAGCAGAACCTCCGCAAACACGGCTCTTACTAAACGTTTCTGAATGGTAATTTTTTTTTAATTATTATTATTTTCTCAAAGAATTTCCACACGCTGATACTTGAAAATGCTACTGCTGTTTGTTAGCTTTTGAGATACGCTTTCCCCCTGATTAAACATTTAATATAACTGAATACAGGACTGAGTAATACCGTTTTTTAAACATATTGTTTTATTGATAGAATGAACAACCGTTTAACTATTCACAAAACTTACCGGTAGTTTACTCAGTTTGTCGTTTTCTTTAGGTGTACATGTGATAACAGCAGCTGAAGTTCGCTGTTGCGATAATTTTTTGAAGTTTGCACACGTTTCTTATACACACAAAATAACATCGAACTAACTAGCTACTATAACCAAACAGCTTTGGCATTGGTTTGCGTTCTTGATCAAATAAAAAAAATACGTCATAAAGTAGCTATACATGGAAAATACGTTTACAAAATTTGTACATATTACAAATTCGGGTCCAAAATGTTTATACGCATCTGTCATACTAAAGCCAGCGCTGGCATTTTTTTACATCCTTGATAAAACTAAAACATTACGTCTTAAATTATACAGGCAAATACATTTAAAATGATTAAATCTTACTTGCAGGTTGTGGCCCAACAACTGCTGCCTCTGGTTTTATAGCTGTAACTGCTTCATGTTGGAGTAATAGTTTCTTGTTGAATCCGACATTGAACTCGTGTAGATTCTGGAAGCTGTCTTCCGTAAAATGCGCAGCACAGAGAGCTAAACTACGATTGTAATTGTCAGGAACATAATCAAACTTAAATTTTAACCATTGTTGACGAACTACAGCGTCTGTAGGAAGCCTGAACACAGAAGACCTGACAACAGCTCTCCACTATAACTCCTCCTCTTCGACAGCAGAACATGTTCTGGAGGGAGGGTTGATGTAAATGTATGGGTTAGTTACGTATAAAACCCGGGAAGTATCTCGTTGTAGTCCCATTCGAGTCGTTTTTGTAGGCATTAAACTTCCTGATTTTTAAAAGACGATATCTCCGCTTACGTTGAACTTTCAGCGCAGCAACTTTGCAGATACTGTTCATGCACCAACAGCAACATTACACAGTATTTAAAATGAAAAAAGTGAAATAGCAATCAACCACCCCTTTAATGCCATAATTAAAAAAATGAGGAAAAATCCAACCTTTAAGGACACCAATTTTCTTTGTGAATGAATAATGTATCGTAAATTAATAAATGTTCTTCCTTAAAATACAGGGTGCATAAGTCTGGACACCCCTATGTTAAATTCCCATAGAGGCAGGCAGATTTTTATTTTTAAAGGCCAGTTACTTCATGGATTCAGGATACTATGCATCCTGATAAAGTTCCCTTGGCCTCTGGAATTAAAATAGCCGCACATCATCACATAGCCTTCACCATACCTAGAGATTGGCATGGAGTACTTTCCATAAGATCATCTCTCAATGCAAATCAAACCAGCTATTAGGCTAACTGAAATAAAACCATTAAGGAAGAGCATTTATTTATTTACGATACATTATTCATTCACAAAGAAAATTTGTGTCCTTAAAGGTTGGATTTTTCCTCATTTTTCTAATTAAGGCATTAAGATCACTTTCCAAACGATGATTTTTTATTCCTCTTTTTAGTCAACTTTAGCATGGGTGTGTCCACTTATGCATAGCACTGTATCTACTAAGAACAAGGAACTCCCGCACACCATCAGGACTTGCAAATGAGTATCAAAATTTTATTAGCAAAGTTTCGGTCTCACGACCTTCATCAGGCATGTCTATGAGTGAGACCGAAACGTTGCTAATAAAATTTTGATACTCATTTGCAAGTCCTGATGGTGTGCGGGAGTTCCTTGTTCTTTGTAGATTTTTTAACCTCCATTTATTTGGTCTTTTTTATTCCACGCACCGATCAACTGCAGGTGTGCGATGGTGTTTGCTAATTAAAACAAGAACATATAAAAAAATTAAATAAAAAAATAATAATAATAATAATCATATATATATATATATATATATTTTTTAATTCTAAATTGTTATAGTATTTTTTTTTACATTTTAAAACATTTTATTTTTACATTTTCAGTTTTCATTATTTTGTTGTGCTTTTTTGTCATTTTTAATAATATTATTTTTTATTTCTATTTAACTTTATTTTTTATTTCAGTAATTAATTTTAGTACTTTTATTTCAGTTATTAGCCAAGGCAACACTGCAACGTTTTGATTACGGTTTTTAAAAAATATATATTTCTTTTCTTTTTTTTCAGCTTTATTTGAATAAACAAAAAATATTTTAATGGTTTTAGTTAACAATAACAACACAGCATAAAACATTTTTTTCAAGCAAGTCTTTGAAAAAGACATCACGTTCACATTCAGGCAGAGGAAAATAATATTAACCAATAATATCGAAGCACAATCCTCTCCTATATTCCAATCAAATCATGTTGAATTCTTAGTTTCTCCAAAAAAAACACAAGCAAATTCAATTTTCTTAACTTTTCTTCTCTAAAAGTGTTTTCTACTCACCCGAAACTCTCCGAGGCCTCCCGCCTTTGGCTCCATTCTGATGCTTCTTGTCTGGAGGAGAAGGCGGGACTATCGGTCTCCTGTCCAATAGGGACGGAGACGTGGAGGGCGAGGGGGCGGGGCGTTTCTCCAAGGGTGACCGTGACGGGCTGGGCCGCCTGTCAATCAGTGACGGAGGCGTGGTGGAGCGAGGAGTGCCGGGACCTCGACCGTTCAGGAACTTCTCCTGGATCTTGTGAGATGCTGGTGACGTCGAGGAGGACTTGAGAGGAGCGGACGACGGAGAGGAAGACGAGGAAGAGAAAGAAAGAGAAGAACTCGCTGTGGGAGACGAAGAGTTGACTTTGATGTGCGCTCCCTCCGATCTGCTGAAACACGGCATCTTCTCCAGACTCACCACGGGTAAAGACACGCTGGAGAACAAAAGATTGGGCATTTAAAACACACAAAGTGTCAGATTTGATTAGTCTAACACAAGTTTTGGGACAAAATAGACACACAATTGTTTAAAGGTTTGGGGTCAGTAAGATTAATTTTGTATATATATACTAATTCAGCAAGGGTGCATTAAATTAAAAACAAATAAAGACAAAATACAAAATATTTCTATTTCAAATTAATGCTGTTCTTTTCAACTTTCTATTCATCAAAGAATCCTGAAAAAAATGCATCACAGTTTCCACAAAAATATAATATAATAATAACAGCACAACTGTTTTCAACTCTCATAATAATCAGAAATATTTCTTGAGCAGCAAATCAGCATACTAGGAGTAATGATGCTGAAAATTCAGCTTTGATCACAGGAATAAATTACTTTTCACAATATATTCACATAGAAAAAAGCAATTTTAAATTATAATAATATTTCACAATTTTTACAGTCCAAATAAATGCAGCCTTGGTGAGCAGAAGAGACTCTAAACGTAAATATTATAAACATTAATTTTGACTAACTGTGCCTATTTATATGTAGATTTTTTTTTTTTTTTTAGATTAGACATATTTCTCTACAGTTCAATACATAATAAACACAGCCAAATTAATATTAATGTTATTTTTTTTCTTTGTGAATAAGCCTACACACCAGAGAGCTTTAGTCACATTACAGCAGTAGACGGTGTTTACAAACACTCTGCTTTATTACACACTCTCCAGAACACTAAAGTGAATCCATAATCATGTGTTTGTCAGTGAAAGGAAGTGTTTTACCCACCAGGCCTTGGCTCGCGCTCCCTTGGGCGGATACACGGCCAGCGGGGCCTTGCTGAAGCGCGAGTGTGGATAATCCCGAGGAACCCGGAAGGGAAGGGGATCCACCTCGCTTTGAGCCGCAGACATCTTGGCCTTGACAGGAACCAGAGGAGTCCTGGAGCTGCTGGGCGAGCAGTGTCTCCTCTCTGAACACACAACCGAATGTGAAGAAAATAAAATTAAAATTTGTCCTTGAAAATAAGAACTTGTTCTTAAGTGACTTGCCTGGTTAAATAACGTCTTTAAGCCCCTCTGTTCTTCTGTAAGACTAAACACTAAATAAATAAACTCTCGGCACAGACACTTGAATATAAATCAAGAACGCAGTGAAGCAGGTAAGAAAAATGTATTTCTGTAACAGCTGAAATGCAAAATATCATCAAACCCGAAAATACACTATCTATATCATTGAGAACACATGGGCCAACAGGACACACACTGTATAAAAGGACACGGGAATGAGAGAAATGCCTCTGATGAGTCCAGGTATAAAAATAAGGCCTTCGAAATCTTTACAATTGTTACGGCTGGGAAGGTGTCGCTATAATACATCTATGAACATACGCATCACACACACTCCATCTGAACACCAGAGGGCGTCTCACACACACTCCATCTGAACACCAGAGGGCGTCTCACACACACACTCCATCTGAACGCCAGAGGGCGTCTCACACACACTCCATCTGAACGCCAGAGGGCGTCTCACACACACTCCATCTGAACACCAGAGGGCGTCTCACACACACTCCATCTGAACTGAACGCCAGAGGGCGTCTCACACACACACTCCATCTGAACGCCAGAGGGCGTCTCACACACACACTCCATCTGAACACCAGAGGGCGTCTCACACACACTCCATCTGAACGCCAGAGGGCGTCTCACACACACTCCGTCTGAACGCCAGAGGGCGTCTCACACACACTCCATCTGAACACCAGAGGGCGTCTCACACACACTCCGTCTGAACGCCAGAGGGCGTCTCACACACACTCCATCTGAACACCAGAGGGCGTCTCACACACACTCCATCTGAACACCAGAGGGCGTCTCACACACACTCCGTCTGAACGCCAGAGGGCGTCTCACACACACTCCATCTGAACACCAGAGGGCGTCTCACACACACACACACGCCAAATATGCCCCGCAGCAGAAGTACGATAACACACATCACTCCAGGAAATCCCTATCGGGCATCATCGCTGTAGCTGAATAAACAGAAGATTGAAACGCTTTGATTGAACATGACTAATAAACACACGACTGCCTTATTCTGTGTAGAAGCACATCATCTCACAGAAGGAGGAGCTCAACTGTCGTTATGAAGTGAGTTTGGAGTAAAAGCATGTTATTAAATGTTGTCTTTTGTTGGACAAGAGGTTCATAAATGCTTCTCATGTTTGGAAAGATTTTTGATGCGTGTTGTTTTTTCAAATGCACGTTATAAGCGACTCAAACTCGCAGTGTTGTCAGAGTGAGCAGCGTTTACAGAGCCGTACGTCACTGACACGCTGCACATAACAAATAATCACAGCCTTCGCGATCAGCGAAGTTCAAAATCGTTCAAAATCACGATCAGCCAAACCGGTTTAGGTTTAAATTGCGATTAATCGTGCAGCCCTGCAGAAGATCATCAGACTCTCAACAGGAAGTTACACTGGAGAACCTCTACAGATAAACACATCGGCCCAAAGCACTTCCCAAATCATAGTACATTAAAAGAAAATTACAGTGTGCACACTTCCACTAATATTCCACACAACCCAACCCACTTACAATATTCAAGAGAGGTTTGTGATTAACTTTTTAAATTGTAGTGATAATATGTACGTCGAGGAATCTGAAGCTGAAAATGAAACTGCAGTTATAAATGTATGAAACTAAAAGTTAACTAGTAATGGATTTTAGGAAAATGCTTTTAGCTAGATTTAGATAGATAGCTTACATGCAAATGCAAACAATATGCGATACAATAATGAAATATTTTATTAATATTTTATTATATTTATATTTTTACTATACACACACACACATATATATATATATAAATATATCTAAATACAAATAAAATAATTAAATAAATAAAATAAAAATTATATATATATATATATTTTTTTTTTTTTTTTTTTTATTTATTTGTATTTAGATATATTTGTAAATATAAATATATAAATATATATATAAAAAAAAAATATATATATATATATATATATATATATATATATATATATATATATATATATATATATATATATATATATATATATATATATATATATATATATATATAAATATATATAAAATGCCTCGCACAGACTTCCATAAACATTTTTGCATGACAACTCAAGCAAATCACTGAATCCGAGGTTTGAACTGATTCACAGCAATAAAACAAACTTATCAACTCTTTCTCCCTTTTTTTGCTGCTGAGGTCTAAACCAGAAATGCTATTAAACAACGCTTTCTTAAAATTTTCGTGAGACAATGCACATGGTTTATTAAAATAGTAGCAATGCTTTTGATGTTGCTTCACTTCATATTTCAAGCAAAACCATCCTGAATATCCCACAAATACATAATCCAGTCCAAGGTATTAATACGCCCCCCAAAACTAACACACCTGACTCTCCAAAAGAAAGTGCTAATCCACTTACGGTTCTTGCTATGCATGGCTGTGGAGGGGTCGAGGTCTTCTCACTGTTCAACTGTTCCCCAACTACCTGCAATGAACAAAGACTCATTATCACACACAACACAACACAAATTACACATATAATCCATGTATGGTGTTTCAAAACATTACGCCGTCTGAGCCAGACTACTCTGAAAATAAACAAGGATGTTTTTCTGTTTTTCGTAGTGAATAATGATAATAATGGTTCGATCTGGCAGCTCACTAACTGGCCTTGGCCTTAACATCGAGTCTCATCTGCCAGTGAATCTCAGCCAGGAGCCACAACAGTGTTTGCCAGGTCTCTAAAGAGCAGCTTTCAGAGGCTGTGTTTGGACACGGCGGACGGGGAGAGCCCCTCGCTCGCCCAGGAGAGAGAGAGAGAGAGAGGAACAATGGTCCGTTTGCTCTGACCGCAGGGGTAATTCAGCATTGGGACGGTCTGAATACATGGCAGGTGTGCAAATACGCTTGGAGGCGTATCTAGTCCAGATGGGCTGAGAAAAAAATTAAATAATTAAAAAGGCCGAAGTCCATCATGTTCACAGGTATGCTGACGTTGCTAAAACTTAACTCTGACTTAACTATTCGCACTGGATTAGTATTACCCGGTGACCTCTAGTCATTTGTAATAATTGCGGAGGTTGTCTGTGATCTTAATCCCGTGCGAATCGCCCATGTCTGTGATTTGTGAAGTAAAAATTCCCCCGCATATGACCAACCATATTTGGCCGAACACCCCGAGGTCCTGTGATGATATCAGTCCCGTGCGAATCGGCATCTCTGTGATTTGGCAGGTCGTATATAATTTTTTCAAGGTTTTTGTTATGCTGGGTAGTACACACCAAAAGATTTTTTACATCTTATAAGATTTTCAAAATGTGATAGACCACAAACATGAGGACAAAAAGTCCTAGATTTAACCGTTTTGCTCATATAGTGTGTGGTGTGCCATGATGTGACAAAGACAGCACACACGAACAGATTTTCAACCAGAGTCTTCACTGTGAACACAGGAAATCTCGCGAGACTTCAGAATAAGCATGCCGGACGATATGCAGGAAGAAATTGCAATGATAGTGTTTGGAATGATTTTCACAGAAAATGCACGTGAAAAAACCCCATTG
>NC_140212.1:2550312-2640312 GCF_951802725.1 Rutilus rutilus
TCTATCAATAAATCTATCCATCCATCTCTCCATCTATCAATAAATCCATCAGTAAATCCATCAGTAAATCTATCAATAAATCCATCAATAAATCTATCCATACACTTTTTTGCTTCAAGTTAAAAGCTAATGTTTCTCATATCGCTGTCTGATTTGATTTATGTCTTATCCTACAACTGCACGACTTAAACTGAAAACTGTAAAAACCCCAGTCTGTTTCTCTGACCCACAATGCCCGGCTCTAACAGAAGGTTTGGCTGATGACGTTTGCTAAATGAAAGGCATCTTTACCACGTCTGAGGTGTAAGACTGAGGTTTACACACGTATAATAATGAAAACAGCAAACGACTCTTGCTTTACAGCAGTAAAACCTCTATTATAACCGAACACCAGACTATTAACCGGTCACCCAGCACTTCATCTATATATTTAGCTCTCGCCATAGCATTAAGGGTTTAGTTTAATCAGGAGTGTCTACTGCCACACATATATAACTATCATTATCGCTCAAACTCAAGGTTAGTGATGTGAACAAAGACTACAGACGGGAATCAACCAATCAGACTTACAGTGTTCTGGATCATTAATATCAGCAGGCCTGTCACAATTATTGACCATATAATCGTTGTTATTTGATATAACCGTAATTATTTTATATAACTGCAATAATTGTGCAGTTTAAATTTCAATTATGTTTTGCCAAAGAATACACTGTGAAAAACACTATTGTAATGTACACAAAAATAGTCAAAGGTATATATTATATTATATTATGTTATGTTATGTTATATTATATTATGTTATATTATGTCATGTCATATTTTATATTATATTGTATTATATTATATTATGTTATGTTATGTTATATTATATTATGTCATATTATTTTATATTATATTGTATTATATTATATTATGTTATATTATAATATATTATATTATGTTATGTTGTTATATTATGTTATATTATGTCATGTCATATTATTTTATATTATATTGTATTATATTATATTATATTATATTATATTATATAATGTTATGTTATGTTATATTATGTTATATTATAATATATTATATTATGTCATATTATTTTATATTATATTATATTATGTTATGTTATGTTATATTATATTATATTATATTATATTATATCATATTATGTTATGTTATGTTATGTTATATTATTTTATTTTATTTTATGTTATATCAGTTTTCACAGCATTAAAGTAAATCATATTATTGGCCTATTTAATTATAATTTTATTATTATATTATATACAATTATATATACGTATTAGGCTTACACTGTAAGTGACATGAACAAAACAGAATTATATCTTTGTACAACAATTAACATTCAGCACAAAATTCATGATGGTGACAGGCCTAAAATATCAGATCTAAAAATGGAATTAAGAGAACATTTATTCTCTCTAAATGAACAAATAATTAGTTTAAGATGAATGAACTGCACAGTGAACCCCAAACAGCTGATGACGGATCAATCCCAGAAAACCTTTAAACACACGCTTCCCCTGCGCTTACGTCAAGAAAATGACAGCATTAAAGTCCTCCTCATGAACCCGTATCATTACAGTGGAAACGACGAGTGTCAGCGGCCGACACACACTTACCGTAATGAGTCAGGACGTCCTGAGGCTTAACGACTGTGTTGCAGACATGGCAAACGACGGGTGTGAAATCCTCATGGGTTGAGACGTGATCATACACGAGCATATCTAGAGAGAGAGAGAACTTTTAAAACCACTGACTATCAAATCTACTGTAGTTCATTAAAAGTTTGACTGGAAAAATATGATTTTATTTTCCCTTTATAGTGTATTTGAAATGGTCATGTGGTGCAACAAACAAACATGATCATCTTTTTCTCTCAAAGCGAACATGAAAAGTGCTGCTCACCGCAGCTTAGTGCCGATCACTCTCGTAAATTAACGGAATAATCATTTTACAGCCGTAAGCGATATTAAATTATTTTGGGAGCATGTGAATTTTTTTCCACATCTGACCCACTAAATTATTAACCAAGGTTGCCAATGAGGATCAGAGCTGGCATGATAGCATGTACAACTCACCTAAAATAAGTTTGAGATGGAAATCATAAGTTAAAGGAGTCCATTTATGCTTTTTATTAATTTTTTTAATACATTTTCATCTTTCTTTAGTGTGTAATGTTGCTGTTGAGCATGAAAAAGAGAGTTATTCTCTATATCAGTGTCTTGAGTTTCTTCCGGGAACGAACACGTCACAATATTCCTCATTTAAATAATTCATACGCAGAATAAAGGGTTGAGTTGTTAGTAGTGCGCATTGAAATGTACTTTAAACCACAGTTTCATGTCCGCTCAGCTTGTGTTTTAAAGCAGGACGGACTAGTGGCCAGTTGGGTATCATGTTCAGCGCTGTATTTAGTCAAGCTCATGATCAGTGGAGAACTGTGACGGAAGTGTTCGCTGAACTTTCTTCCACCATCCATGCTGACTCATTACACGCTTTACTCTAGTACACACCTTTTCTAAAACTGAAAAACATCTAACCTGCATTAACGGCAGCTGTGTGTCGTGGTCAGACACTTAAATGACAGATTACGTTCAGATTAGTGTATTGGTACAAAAAAGTGTGTGGTGAGTACAGCAAGCATGCTATGTATTTTAAATGATTTATCAGTGCACATCATCATTTTTATTTTTTTAGTTCATGTTCTCCGTAATCTTGAATCAGAATAACTTCACTGAGATGCAGTGACATCATCTCAACCAGAGGGCGGGGCTCAACCTGTCACTCACATGAGATCAGCCAATAGCAAACCACAACCATCCAATCAATTCCCCACAGACAAATCAAGCCCCGCCCACATCTGTTCTTGTTTGAGAAGCGGTTTCTCACGGAAATACGGCACAATAGGGAAGAAAAGACTAGCGCAACTTCAGTTTCATGTCGACTTTAAATGGTAGATTATGGTTAAGTTACTAGTGTGTTCTTACTGAATAGTTATCTAAATATCTGAATGTAGATCTGTTCAGCTACTATGTTTGTTTATGGCTTTTTTTTTAAAGTGTTACTCAAAACTATATAAAAATATCCAGTGCTTCTGTACCAAGTTGGTGCTAAAATAAAAAATAATAGTAGTAAAACATTTTTTTATTATTATTTTTATTTTATTTTAGCACAGAAGTGTTGGCTATTTTACATTCAAATAAAATAAAAAGTATTATATTGATCTATATGTAGTTACTTATTAAAATAAAATTGAAATAAAATATTAAATATGAATAAAGTGCTCTTTAAAGTAAGCAGTTACAAAAAAGCTTTCTTAAAGCTTGCTTTAATATTTCACTGATAGCATGAAATAATAATACATTTGTGTATTGTGTTAGCAAGCTGTATCAACTTATGAAATGTTGGTACTGAGACATTACTGAAAAGTTATTGTAGGTGCAAACAGTGAGAATAACATGATGACACAAGAAGAAACCAACATGACAGACACACACACACTCACTCACCTGCTTTACAGAGTTTGATCACCTCTGCGCCCTTCAAGAGCTTCTTCCCAGCAGTATCAGAGTAAAGATCTGAAAATATAAATCAATAAATCAATAAAATCAATATCGCTGCATGCATGCATTAGACTGACACTGTAACCAAACAGTTACCAAACATACACAGTTACAAATACTGGTAGCTAGATGGCTGTCTTGATCCAGTAATGCAACACACGCACGCACACACACACACACACATAAACGCACGCACGCACACGCAGAGAGACACAGTGCCTAAACTTATACACACTCCGTCTCATGAGCCACTAACACCCATGCATTCGCGTGTAAAGTACAGAAGTGCCTGACACCTGTCAATCACTCATGACATACGCGCATATGAATGCATGCGTGTTTACAGCGTGTTGTTTATGCAGCGGCGCAGATGCACGAGAGGACACGCGCGAGCGCGCACGCACGATCTCCCGTTCTCGACCCCGACATCGTCAAGCGTCGTACTGCAGTCGAACAAGTGTGTGAGGGCAGTAATGTGACTTACAGTGTGTGTTGTGGCTCCTGTGTGCAGTGTGAGCGCGCGGCGGTACAGCGTCGCCATTGCTCTTCCTTCTTCCTTCACAGACTGAGAGAGACGAGCGAGCGAGAGAAACATGTGACGTCACCCTCGTCAGGGTTCGGCCGGTGTTCGGGTGCGTTCGGCTCGGAAAGGTGAAAGGTTGAACGTGTACAGTCCATCAAAACATGTATCCCTCCTGGGACCCAGGAATAGACTTTTGGCCACTGTAGTGGACATCACATTTGAGTGAATTTCTCTGACGCCACACATGTCACGTGTCACCATCTGGGTGTCCTGTGAAGAGCACATGCAGGGCTTTGCAGAGACACCAAATGTTTGGAGGTTTCACCATGAAAACAACTTCTCCTTGCTCTTTAAAAATGACTGACATTCATTTAGTGATCAAATGTAGCACTCTTATGGAAATATTATAATATATTGCAATTATAATTTAAATCTGACTACTTTTTCATAAACCAGCATCTCATGAAAACGTTATGGGGTTTAAAATCAAAAAGTGATTTTGTTTTGATTTCATACATGTCCACTGTAGAAGACATCAGGACTTAAATCACGTTTATCAGGCATTGTGGGAGACACAAGTGAATATGGAAATAAATGATACATCAATATTCCTATGAAATATTATATATTATGATAAAAATGTTGCGAATTATTATACTTCTTTGCTCCAAGAACACATTAATATGCAAATTAGATACAGTGTATAGATACATTGCATTGAATGGTAATATTAATGTATGGCCATTTTACCCACATATTGCATAGAGTAAAATGGCGTATCAATTCATTTCGTTATATCTTTTATAACATAGTTGAGAATCATCTTTATACAAATTTTGGTTAAAAAAAATCCCATTGTTTTTGCCTATACATATCATTTTTAAACAACTGAGTCCTGGCATCCACTACAGAGGACATAGCATAACAGATTAATAAAATATATATATATATATTTTTTTTAACCATTTGTTTCTTTTGCTCTAAACAATGTGATGACATGAAAAAAATAATTTCAAAATATATATTTTTTTCTGGGTCTCAGGAGGATATTTTAAGTACTGTCCTAAATCAGCCCATCCTGTACTAAATGCACAACCACAGAACAAAACAAACACTCATCTCACTGAGATATGAATAGCCTATGTGAGATAAATAAGCCAAACGCGGACAGTCAGGGGTCAGAACACCTGTAGGACATTACAATCTCTTTTGACACTCGAAAACAATTCACGACTGTGAGCGACCTTATTGAGGCATTCGCTCCGGAGAATGTTTTGCTTGTTCTTTTGACAAATGTTGATCAGAGAAGTCACAGGATGAGCAAGCAAACAAAAGCGCTATTATACCAGAAGGAAACCCAGATTTATTTGGGTAAGAAATCAACCCTTTCTCCCCAGAAGCACAAAAAAAAAAAACATGAGATATCAGCCTTGCATAGATTCAAACACTACCAAGTGCACTTCACAGTCAATTTTATTCATCAAAACAAATAAAGAAACAAAAAGCATGAACAAGAATGGAAGTAAAACCAAGAAAAGGCTTTAGGAAGGAACTCCAGCACCATTAGAAATGCTTAATACCGCATTAAATGCATAGATAACAATATAAAAGGCAAAATAAACATGAATAAGGATGAAACTACCATTTTCAAATGCAAAAATACACAGGAATGACGCTGTGTAAAGGCCTGTTCACCTTAACACTTGAACATGAATGCAAAGGTCGAAGAAACAGCGAAACATCGTAAAAGTAAAATGTCATAGTGCATTCAAGACACCATTAAAAGTTCAAAAAAGCACTATATATAAAGGTATTACAAAGGAATAAAACGACACGTTCTTCAAGTACACAAGAAAGCAAAAGGTGAAAGATATAAAACGTAAAAGGAGGAGAGAGAAAAATCACATGAATACATTATGCAATTTAACATGATACATTCTTACAAATTGCAAGCATTTAAACTGTTTTGTTTTGGTAACACGTTTTTTTAATGTGTCCTTGTTACACACAATGCATGTATTTACTATAGTAATAACTATAAATCATGCATAATTACATGCAACTAACCCTAAACCAAACCCTATAGTAAGTACATGTAGTTAATATTACTCAGTGCTTAAATGTATAGTTACACTGTAACAATGACTGTTACAGTGTAATTCTATATTTAAGTACTGAGTAATAATAATTAACTACATGTACTTACTAAAGGGTTAGGTTGAGGGTTAGTTGCATGTAATTATGCATGATTTACTGTTATTTACTACGATAAGTGCATGTAACATATGTAACAAGGACACTGTAAAATAAAGTGTTACCAAATAAAGTGTAACCGTATTCTTCATAAAGGCTAAAGTGTGATTCGTCGTGTTGTGTCGGGGGTTCAGATGTGTGCTGTGGCCGGACCCCGTCCCGCAGCTTGTTGAGCGTTGACCTTCTGCGAGTGCCAGCGCGTCTCCTTATACACAAACCAGGCGTTCCCAACCCATATGAGAAGATTCAAGTATCCAAACACCTGAGAATGAAGTGTGCAGTCAGGCGTTTACAACATGCATACTTTAAAAAGCATGCTGATCGCGCACAATTGATTGCAGTGAATAAAGTCTCATGCTACATTACTATTCTGGCATATGCAACATTAAGGACGTTAAATGCATTGAAAATGCTGTTTAATATGCATATTTAATATGATTATTATTAATAATTTAATTTAACAATAATAACAATATTAACAATAATTGGTTTATTATTCATATTTAATATGATTATTCCAAAGATATGTAATGTTGTTATTAACATTGTTTTTTTTATTTTTATAAATTCACGTAATCTTGAATCAGAATAACTTCCCCTCCCTCTTGCAGTGACATCATCTCTTCTCTGATGACGAGGGCGGGGCTCAACCTGTCACTCACATGAGATCAGCCAATAGCAAACCACAACCATCCAATCAATTCCTCACAGACAAAACCAAGCCCCGCCCACATCTGTTCTTGTTCCAGAACCGGTTTCACCCGGATATACTGAGGTGAGAATGTGTTGGTTTGTGTTTTTAAATGTATTACCTCAATATTACAGGTTTTTTAAACTATGGTGGCATTTAAATTTTGTGCCTGCTAACGTCTTTGTCTCGTTATATCGTGTTAGTTTGGCACTTGTAATGTTTGGGTCTACACAACAGCATGTGACATTCGTTGGTAAATCATAATTAGGGAAAGTCATAACTGACGCGATATATAAGGTCACGGCTTTGACTGTTCCAATATGGCCGACGGCTTACATATAAACAGCCGCTAATGAGGCATCTATCTGTCTGTCTATATGGCTCCACATACACAATATGTGGAAGAAAAGACTTGTGTTTCATGTCAACCATAATTCTAGCCGATGTTTTGTGAAAGTGGGTGTGGCTTTAAAACGTAAGTTCATTGTGTTTTGTGTCTTACCACAGATATATTGAGCAAGCGCATGCTGGCAAACTCCGTGACTTCACATCGGACACCGGATTCCCTGCAGATCGCCAGAGTCGAGTCAATGCCGGCCGTCCCGGTGGCGTCCTTCACCGTCTGCAGGCCTCGAGCCCACGCCGACGAGCACACCAGCCACAGGAACGCAAACGCCGAGGTTAACACAAAATCCTAGCAGACAAACACAAGGAAAATAAAAAAAATGCATAAATCAGGGATATAAAAAAACATGATAACACTTTCCAATAAGGTTCAGTAGTTAACATAAACAATACTACTTCAGCATTTATTAATCTCACTTAATATTTATTTCAACATTTACTAATACGTTATTAAAATCAAAGGTTGTGTTTGCTAACACTGTGAACTAACATGAACAATGACTGTATTTTTTATTAACTAACATTCACAAAGATTAATAAATCTTGTAACAAATGTATTGCTCATTGTTAGTTCATGTTAGTTAATACATTAACTAATGAACAATATTAAAAAGTGTTGCCAAAAATGCATGTTGTGCACTGTGATTTAGTTAATAAATTAATTAACTAACTAACTAATTAACTAATGATCTTTGCAACGGAAGTGAATCAATGAAAACTATCTTTAGCTGGACAATATCTTTATTCTAGAGCTGCTGTAAAGATGAAACAATCTCTGTTAGGCTACTGTAATGTCCTATTATTACTGTAAAGCTGCTTTGAAACGGTCCATGTTGTTAAAAGCGCTGTATAAATGAAGGTGACTTGACTGTACACTTCAAGCTCTAGTACTCACAAACATAGGGCCGAAGTCTGAGTCTCGGTACACATGCATGTATCCCAGATACACCAGCAGAGCCGCCATCGAGTAGAGGAACGCCAGGACGGCCACGGCCACGAAGAACTCCACCGAGGACGAGGCGTCTCCCACCAGATGAGTCTCGGCGACGCTGCGGTTGCAGAGAGTGGTGTTGTTCTCCACCAGACGCTCCTGGCTCATCCTTCAGTGAACAACACCGAGAACATGTGAGGAGAGATTACTATAGCTTTAAACTAGCTCTTATTTTAACTGTGGTTTTGTCATTTTTATTTAGTGTTTGGGTTTTTGTTACTATTTAGGTTTATTTTATTTCAGTTTTTGTTTAATTCTAATTTCCCATTTTTATTCATTTAATATTTGTATTTTTGTAATTTTTGTATTATTTTAGCTTGATTCCAATTCACAATAAAAAATAAATAAATAATTGTTTTAGTTAATAATAGTAATACCCGGGAAAGAGTTTATATAAGTCAGGCCAAACCTGAATGAGTGTTTCATTGGTGGAACTTAATTTGCTGAAATTATAGCAATTCAGTAATGTCATTTTTATGTCTTTTTTTTTTTTTTTGTTAGTTGCCAAGATAACATTCCCATTTTCCATTTATTTATTTTACATAAAATAAAAAATATAAAATAAATACATTAAAAAAAATAGTTTTAGTTAATAATAATAACCATGGAAAGAGTTTATATTAGTTGGGTTAAATTTTTGGTATGTGTTTCTGTCATTTATATTATTATTAATAATAATATATATATATATATATATTTTTTTTTTTTTTTTTTTTTTTTTTTATATATTACTATTTAGGTTTATTTTTATTTCAGTTTTAGTTTAGTTATAGTTAGTTGCCAAGGCAACATTTATAATTTTCCATATAATATTTGTATTTTATTTTAGCTTATTTCGATTATCAAAAATATTGTAATAGTAATAAAATAATAACCCTGAAATGAGTTTATATTATTCGCGCCAATGTTGAAACTTCAATTTTAGTTAAATTTGTAATAATTGTGTCATTTTGGTTATGCTCTCTCTCTCTCTCTCTCTCTCTCTCTCTCTCTATATATATATATATATATATATATATGAATCAAATTGATTAATCGCATCTAACATATAAGTTTGTGTATGCACACACTCAAATGCACATACATTTACAAACTTTTGTGTTAGATGCGATTAATTAATTTGACAGGTTTATTGCCATTTCAGTTTTAGTTTCCGTTAGTTGCCAAGACAACACTTATTTAATCTTTATTTAAATGCTCAAAAAGGTTCCAAGAGTTTTAGTCACTATAGCAACAACCGCGGGAAGCGTCTCCATGATCGGGCCACACCTGAACGGGTATGTGAAGGTGGCAGTGAGTGTCTGGTTGTCTCCTCCGTCACAGAAGATGGAGAGCTGGTTTCTGCCAGTGTATCCTCCACACGTCCCGAACGCGAGAACAGCAGTGAGCTGCAGTAAAACACAACATTGCATGAGTCGAAACAGCTTCACTTTCCTAAATGCACAAACCTATAAGCATGAAATAAACCCTCTTCTCCGCCCATGAATCATCTGACATCCTAATCTGATCTTGTGCTCAGTTTTAACCTCTGATTCCCTGCCGGTTTGCGTTTAACCCCTGCTAAGCTAAATGAAGACCTGCTGTTGTTCGTGGCCTGGCCAAAGTCGAGCTCATTTTCCAACACCAGATGTTTGTCTCTTCGCTGCATGAAACATCCTGTTTGCCAGCTCGATCTCAAGATGCAATCCCAACAAAAGCTGAGAAACTCAGTCGCTCTTTCAGATCTGTGCTCTGCAGACAGCAACAGCTGAGTCAGTCACTCCGTTTCCACGGCCAATATCAAATTCCTCTGAGGAAATAAAGGAGGGAGGAACTTCATGTAAGAAGGTGGCTAAGGAAAACTCAAGACGTGCTGAGTTGCTGGTGTAGGGAATGTGCGTTTTATGGGGAAGAAAAGCATGCAGTGGAGTCCCAAGAAAAGTGGAAATGCTTCTATTTTGAATTAGCTATAATATGCACACTGCTGGGTTGTTCTAACCCAACTTTGGGTCAAATATGGACAAACTCAGCCGTTGGGTTAAAAACGATATTTAAAAAATTAACCCAACGGCTGAGTTTGTCTGTATTTGACCCAACGTTGGGTTGAAACAACCCAGCATTTTTTTTAGTGTTCTTTTATCATTTCTTATTATGCACTTGAGCATGCTATAGACAACTATCCCACTTCATTTCCAACATGGGAAAATCTCATAGTAAAACAAGCAGTTGTGAAAAGCATGATACACTGGGAGAGTTATGTATCTATGCATCATCTTTTGACTCTTTTAATTCCCTTTTTAACTGTTTTAATTTCCCTTGCTTTTATTTATTTTTTGTTATTATTTTAATTCCTTTATATGTAAAGCACTTTGAATTACCATAGTGTATGAAATGTGCTATATAAATAAACATGCCTTGCCTTGTCTTTTCAGGTTTCAAAATCCCCAGATTTAAAATGTTATAGATAGGCTATATAATGCATCCCACATGGGTATCGCTCACTGTTAAATAATTCGTGCGCATAACATGTTTAAGTACTAAATCTACAAGTAGCTGTGCTAAATATTAAAGCTGGTTAATTTGCATGGAAGAATGCATTCGTGTAAACGCGCTTTTCTGCGAGGCCTTTGCCCTCCGTGTGAAAGTTAAAGCATGAAAACGATGTCTTACTCACCCACTCCACGACTTTAACAAACCCCAGAGGCTCTCGAACAGGGCTCAAGTTTAATCTGAATCCAGTCTGCATCTTTATCCCAGCGACACAGATATCCTCCAGGAAGAAAAGGAAGGGGCTTGAATCTTTTCTGGCTCAAGTTTTCATACGAAAAAAGTAAGTTTGACAGAGTGACGTGGTTCTGTGGTAAATGATGCTGCTCCTCCTCCGCGAGGAAACGAGAGTAAATCCAGATGAATTATTAAGAGAAACAGATTTATTTTTGTAGAGCGTTTTTTTTTTCTTTAGCAGACAATAGAAGCCTAATATATTTGATTAATATGTATCTGACGTGTGTATCCAATATATAAATATATAGTTTCTTCTCTCGGTTTTTTGATGCGTGTGTAAAACAGCCCAGCAAACAATATTTCAGTCATATGATTCTGTGAGACGCTAGAGATGGATTCTCGACATTCCTGTGCTCCGTTATAAACTCTCAAGCCTCTTAAAGGAACAGTTCACCCATAAGTTAAACTTGTCATTTGAATGAGTTTCTTCAGGGTGCGAGTTGTGGAGGTCTGTATGTACAGTATGTGGAGCCATATAGTCAGACAGATAGATGCCTCATTAGCGGCTGTTTATATGGGCCGCTATATGTACGCCGTCCGCCATATTGGAACGGTCAAAGCCGTGAACATATATATCGCGTCAGTTATGACTTTCCGTAATTATGATTTACCAACGAATGTTACATGCTGTTGTGTAGACCCAAACATTACAAGTGCTAATCTAACACAATATAACAAGACAAAGACGTTAGCAGACACGAAATTAAAATGCCACTATAGTTTAAAAAACCTTTAATATTGAGTTAATACATATAAAAACACAAACCAACACAGTCTCTCCTGAGAAAGGTTATCATATTTTTTTCGGGGATTTAAATCTCGGCCGTTTCACAACCAGATGCTGTGCAATGTTATGGCATCTTGGAAAACTTGATTTTTACCAAGTAATGACTGCACCTGAAATGTTGACCGTTCCAAGATGGCGGACGGAGTCGACTTGGTCGAATGTGGTTTCTATGGGTACATCTATGGCTGGAGCTCTTTCAGTTCGGTATCGGGATCATAACAAAACAAGTACTGTATAAATATTGTAAAAACTTTTATATTTGCATAACATTTATAATACTTTAATATTTCTTCAAAATATTCATATTTATTATAGATTATTTACATGAAAATAACAAAAGAATGTTGTTATATAGAAAATTTGGCACTATATTTTTTTGCGCAATGATTGGCTGCTACCAAATATGACCAGTAAATACATGTTCAAAATAAAATGACCACAGCATCGAGAGAAATACAAGTCAAACCAGAATTGGTATGATATTGCTTTTTATTTAAACTTTCACACTAATGTTCCTTTAACACAGTTTTAAACTTGTGATCAAAATGAAGTGATTTAATTACTAGATTGAAGGCTAGTGCATCGAGAAACACTTTACTGTCCTTAAAGCAGCTATAAAAGGGAATGGTTGCATCTTGTTCACTATTCCATAAAAAAGGAAAAGAAATAATGACATAATGACTGTTGTTGTTTTTTTTTCAATATGCTGTCAAAACGGCATCGGACATGTTAGTCTAAAATATATGAAGAGGTTGAAACAAAACGGGAGACCCAACATATACATAAAAACATCAATGAAATTATAATTAGCAGGTATTGTCAACCAAGTGTACAATCCAACATGTACACACACACACACACACACTCACACGTGCCAGAGACTAACTGAACATCAGTCTTCTTCAGATCGTAACAGATCAGTGAATTTTCTGTTGTTACAAAATGGGCATTAGACAAAAATAAGAACAGATCTCTATTTGCACTAATAAGACGCCAGCTCTCAAAATAATACCACACGCCGATATATAAAAGAGAGGAGGCAGTTTGGCCACATTACTCTGACTATGGATATTTACTATGGTAACTCTGGCGGTATTTACGTCCGTCATAAAAAATAATGATTCTGGAGTTTGAAACATTAAGTATACAAAATAGTAAAACCAAGCTCTTCTAAAATGTTTTCCTGCTTTGTAATAAAACCTGTGTTTTCAAATAAAGCTGTAGTGGATATTTAAAAAAAAGATGTTTTTTGTCGCCTTAAATATATCAGGTTTACATTTGTATATTATGATGGAGTATTTAATATGTTGGCAAAATCTGGAAAATATAGAACGTGAAGGGTCTATTATATCTGCTTGAATTCTGTCACAAACATGTCCAGGTTAATATTTAACCCCCAAAAATATCTAAAGAGAGAAATACGAAATTATATTTTGCATAAAGAAAATGAATCCTCCTTTTAGATCCGTTTAGACTGAAAAAAAACCAAAAGGTATATTTAAGATATATAATATTTATACATCATGGAAGTATGTGGTGCCTTTAATTGATGTTGATTTAAAGAAATTAAAAAATATTGTGATATTAAAAAATACTGCATTACAGTAAAAAAACATTTTAAATGGTCAGTGTTAATAATGAGAATGATTAATGAGAATCATTATCCAGAACTACAGTAAAAATAAATTGTGGTAATTTATGCTGATTTAAATAATAAATAAAAAAAAATCTTATATTGCGATATAAAAAGATACTGCATTACAGTAACAACATTTAATATGTTAACTGTTAATAATAAGAATAGTTAATGAAAATTGAATTACTATTAAGAATTACAGTAAAAAACTGTAATAATGAGAATTTTTGGTTTTGATTTTTAAACATGAAAGCTTCATTTCCTTTATGCAAAATTAAGTTTCTCATTCAGTTCTTTAGATTTTAGGGCATAGCTAAACATGTGAGTCTTGCGAGTTTCACCATTGAAATGAAAACAGAAAAGGACAAACACAAAGCCAACAAAAGAGAATGAACGTATCCCTCTAGTTCAGCCGTCTCCTTTGCATAAAGGAATAGATTAATCCTTTGATAAAGTGAAAACCCTACACACAACATTCACATTCGACAAACACTGAACGATTACCTTTCAATCCTACAGTCAAAGCAAAGCGAATTCGTCTCGCGGTATACGCACACATATACGTCTCCATTCCTGCAAAGACGTGTGATCAATAGCACGCTTGGTCAAATACACAGTTACATGATTTAAATAGCATGACAGTTGCTCTCATCCGCCATTAGAAAGAGACATTGAAGCATAGTGGAGTCAGTAGACAGAAACATAGATCAGCTCTGTACACTGAACTGACGGTGGGGTGAGTGTGTGGGCACATGTCCTCACGTCTGTGGATTATGAGTGGAGAGAGAGAGAGAGAGAGAGAGAGAGAGAGAGAGAGGACTGATGGAGGATCTCAGAGCAGCAGATCCTTCACTTCGCTCTCCTTCAGCTTGGCATTGTCTCTGACCTCATCGAAGGTGTACGTCTTTACAATCTTCCCGTTCCTGAACACAGTGTGCAGCAAGTCCTGCGAGGGGACACAAAAGGACATTACTCTAAGCAGGGAACTTCAAATTCAAGGACATTTTAAGGACTCTCAAGGTCCAATACCCTCAAATTCAAAGACTTAAAGGTGCTCTAAGCGATGTCACGCGTTTTTTTTAAGCCGAAACATTTTTTGTCACATACAGCAAACATCTCCTCACTATCCGCTAGCTGCCTGTCCCCTGAACACACTGTAAAAAAACCGCGGCCTCTGTAGACAGCACAGGCTCCACAAACGGCAAGAAAAACAAAATGGCCCAGCCTGGACCACGAAACATAACAAACAGTGTTCCAGCCAATCACCGACAAGAATGATTTGTGGGTGGGGGTGGGGGGTTAGTGCGCGTGCACATGAAGGGGGGTGTGGAGGAGAGAGAAGAATGAAGAGGGAAGTTAGCTAGAGGAGAGATGTCCAAGACAACAACAACAACGACTAACGTTAGAATTATATTCTCTTGAATTTTGATACGACCGACACACGACGACGTTCCGATGAACAAATAGCAAAGAAGAGGGAAAAGGAACGCGCTAAGTCCCGAATTTACACCGGAAAAGCCTGTTTCAGGAAGCACAGAAGGGAGGGGGAGGAGAGAGGGTCGAGCTAGCCTCCGTTTTGTTTGACAATACTTCGAACGTCAACAAGAAGTGACGTCACCCAACATCGCTTAGAGCACCTTTAATTTAACGTTGAGGTGCCATCGTAGTAGTTTCGTGAGCGTCATGGCAACGTACAACACAAAGTACCTCACGCGGGAAACACTAAATGCGCGTAACTAGCGTAAATCAAGCAAGCTAGTGTGCACAGGCCACGAAGTGTTGGCGAAATAACACATTAGCGGACCGGAGGGAATAATATGGATTTTTTTTCCAGAAAACTTCTTGAATAAAATTAGCCTAATTCAAGCACTTTCAAGGACCTGCCTCTATGTACGTTTATTTGTAAAAGCTTTCCAGGGCCTTTAATTATTATTTTTTTTACTCACAAACTTTCAAGGATTTCAAGGACCCGTGGGAACCCTGTCTAAGCAATGTCTGAAACTTTGTATTTCGAGCACTTCTTGCGTTGTTGGCCTTTTCATGACTCGCTTGCTGTATTCCTCATTTGTAAATCTCGTTGAATAAAGGCGTCTGATAAATGACTGAATGTAAATGTAAGGCAACTGAACAGGCTGCCGCTTGACGACATGCAATTAAGCGAATGGATTCATATTTTTAATAAGTACCCTAGTGAAAAAAACTTTTATTTCATACTAAGCACACCACAAACTCATTTACATATTTACTGACATATTGTTTGCTATAAAAGTTATAATTAAACTTTATTTGGAGTATTTCTTTATTGCACATTTCTTAATATTAAGCCTAAACTGTGTTTTAACAACACTATTAGTGAGGATAGTATGATCACACTGTATAATATCAGTCTTTAAATGCAATATATTTTAAGTGTACCTAAAATACACTTGCAATGGTTCCACTTTAGCACAATCAAATATGCTTAAGTATATCTTTAGTTGGACCTTCTGGATGAGTAAAGTGCATTAAGTACAAAATTAGCAGACTTTATACCAATTTAGTGTACTAACAGTGCAATTGCAGGGTATTTAGATTAAGTACGTAATATGTAAATGTATTTGTAGTGTACTTAGCATAAAATAAATGTAATTCAAATCTATTTGAGTATATTTGTGTTTCACTAGGGCAGAGCTGCACAAACAATCGTTAAAAGATCACGATCTAGATTCAGTCAGATCTTATTCCGACATGACAACGATTCATCAAATGTCTAACATTATCAAGCTAAATGCATGATTCATTTTTAATCACGCTGAATGAACGTACCTCTCCATACTCCTCCAGATCACCCTTGCCCTCTTCCAGAGTAACGAAATCTCCACTTGGCGTCCTGTGAAGAGAAAGCCGACCCTTCTTTGACCTTTTGTTGGGGTCTGCAACCGGATCTTTGAAGACGTTTACCTGTAATTAACAACATCTTATTAATAATAAATCCTACATTTTCTGAACTATGCATACTATATACAAGGTCAGATATATTTCTGTTTCTCTGAATTTTTTTTATGTCATTAAAATAACAAATTGATTGATTAACTGTTAACATTAATGTTTAGGTAAACACTTAAGCTCATCATAAGTACAATTAAAGATGAAGCATGTAATTTCAGCGACACTCGTGTCACAAAGTGCTTCGGATGCACCGATATGAACATTTTAGCCGATAATCGATAATTCTTTATTTTCTTCGATATATTGGCCGATAAATCTAAACCCACATTTTTATATAATTTTTGAGAGCCTGATTACAAAAACAAGTGTCTCACCATTAAAAGCCACGTCCCAAGCACACAATTATAATGTTTATGTGTTGCTTAATATGATTGGAAAAAGGGAATGATTGGAAAAAGGGAAAATACCCTTTTTCCAATCATTCCCTTTTTCCAATCATATTTCAAGCAATTAAAAACCATCATGGCGAACAGTGCGAATCCGAAGTGTTATTTATTGGCCTTAAGGCGAGAAACGGCAAGCAAAAACATAGGTTTTTTTTTTTTACTGGTCAATTTGGAGATTTTTGGGATATTTGTCTTCAATAACATGTCTTCTTTCAGACTTGTGGTGAAAAAAAGTCTGAAATACACATTTAGATCTTTATTTTATTACACTTTGTCTGTTTGCGTCTGTAGATTTCTCATAAATTCAACAAAAGTTGGCGTTCTTAATCAGCGTGCTGCTCCGCTGGAAAGCTCTCTCTCTCCTGTACAACGCTGTCGGATCCAAATATGGTCATTTCCTTTTTATCAGCAACCAATCGTGAAAGTAAAAGGGGCTGAATGCGCAATCTCATTGGCTGATGATAAATCTTTAACCCTCTGGGGTCTGAGGTGTTTTTGGGGTCCTTGAGATGTTCTGACATGCCCTGACATTTGTGCTTTTTTCAGTTGCTTATAAACATAGTAATGGCAAAAAAAAATTACACACTATTTAGCACAAACAGGGCTACCATAATATGTGAGCAACAAGAATGTACATGTCTGCATTTTTGAGAGAATAATGTTTATGCGTGGTTATTGAAAAAACTAAAAACTAAAGTTTCTGAAATAAGACCACAAAACACACACTAAATATGTGCCAATAAGACTTTTGTCTAATGGATGTCATCGCCTAGTGTTTTTTCTTCAAAATTATGTGAAAATCACCCTGCCTAATCCTTCACATAACACAATACATTGATTTGAATTTTGCAAAGCACTTTCTGTTTGGAAAGGCCATATGCGGAGTGGGCGTCACAGATCATGCATATGTAGTGGTTCACACCTGAGGACCGCATACTTAATGAGCCATTCATTCAGGTGAGTCACTGAGCCACAAGAATGCAAGAGCAACAGTTGGAAGCATCTCAATTCTTTTTTATTTTTCCACATATTGTGCTTGCAATTTGGCCTATAATATCCAAGGAAAACATGTAATTGTGCCGTTAATTCTCATACTGTATTTTCAGTTTTGGAATATTTATCCTCTCCCCAAATTTGTCACTAATAAAACACAATAAAAATTATTTAAAGAAAAGGCTTATATTTACCTTTTAATAGTTTGTTTACATCTACCTTGTAAATATTTAAATAAACAACAATTCAAGTGTAATCTTTCTTTGTACAAACTAAAGTATACATTTTATCATACATATTTCAAAGTTAAGGATTTGATTGATTATTTGATTATTTTTGACAAAAAAATTGGCAAATAAAAGCTTATTTGAGGTGGCAGATATTTTACAGTAAAAATGTATAATCTATCCAAAACTAATCAACGAAATGTTGTCTTTCATATGTCTGTAACATAGGTCTTTCATTTTTATTATAAGGAATATAAATGCTAATTTGCAGTTTAATACGTTGCTTATACAAATATATATATGTGCATACACACACACACATATACATGTGTATATATTTATACACAAAAATAAATTTTATTTATATTTTTTATATACATTTTTTTTTCCACAAATTGTGCTTGTAAATTGTATAATATCCAAGGTAAACATGTCTAGTAATTGTGCAGTAAATTCTCATACTGTATTTTCAGTTTTGGAATATTTATCCTCTCCCCAAATTTGTTACTAATAAAACCCAATAAAAATTATTTAAAGAAAAAAAAATTATATTTACCTTTTAATAGTTTGTTTACATCTACCTTTTGAGGGACATTTTCCCTTATTATTATTATTCCTCACAGCGCTGCGAGACGGTGTAAACAAGTAATGATCTGAATAAACTTGTTTTCTTGAGCTGATATGGGGCTCGAGAAAACACAGCCCCTCACAGGTTTGCGCCGTGGATTCCCGCGAGTCAGACGCGGATACTGTGTTTGTTTTAGGCTCGCGCAGTCTTCACTCGGACGCGCGCTTCAATCCGTTATGGAGACTCTCTTTTCGTTCCAGTGAAATTACAAAACAAAATACACACACACACATGTCTCTGCCTGATATACAACCACTGATAAACATAATCTGATTTGACAAAAAAAAAAAAAAAACTATGAGTGCAGATTCGAACTCAGAACCTCTGACACGCTAGGCAAATGTTCTACCACTAGACCACTTGAGTTCACGTATTTACTCACGTGAAAACTCGGTGTTTACTCGGCGTGATCAATTCACTCTTGAACATGCTGCCGTTCGTCTGAGTTACAATCTTCCTCATCATTCATGATGATCTCCAGTTCAAGCACCTTATGTTGTGATTGCTAGCCTATTTACTTTTTATGTATTAAATCCAGGAAATTTGTTAATGAAAATAATATTAAAATTAAGATACAATTAAAACAAAACGAAATTCGTTTTAAAGAATGGATTTGTGCTTTCTGTTTTGAAGTCTCTGTGAAAGTTTGAAAGTCTTTTAGTGCTGCTTCAGAGCGCTCGCGTCCATAATGGAGAACTGTCACGTAATATTGTTTTTTCCTCATAAATGCGAACATGTGTCAACTAATGCAAGTAAATTTAAAAAGACTTACCCGAAATATTATCCACGGCTGGATCAAGTCGCTCAACGTTCGTCGCTCAAAATACAAACGTTCGTCGTCAGAGTCCTGCTCTTCTTCTGAGCAAAATTTGAATTCGTGTCATCTTCCAACAGCACAGGAAAGTGAATAAATGAAACTTGCTGGTTTTAAGGCATTTCAGGGGGCGTTTACCTTATTTTGCATAGATCACCTCAGCTCATTATCTTATGAATAGCGCGCTCTGCGAGTGGGTGTGAACTCATTACCGATAATTAGGTGAGACGGGAGAAACTGTACTTCTCTTTAGTTTCTTACAGATTACATTGCAGGAGAATATTTGTTTTGAATGTGAATTGTTTTATTTAAAAGTAGAAATTTAAAGCTTTCTTTAGACGCATGTTTCATGGTTGTGTGATAAGTATTAGCTGAGTTTCAGTTCATTTTCCAGACTTGTTTCAAAAAGATTTTTGCGGAGACAGAGTGAGCTGAAAGCGCACCCTGTTTATTTTATTTATTTAAAAATAAAAACAAGGTTTTGATGTTAATGTGAGTGTACACAAAAAAAGAAGACCCTCTATAGTTTATAATCATGTATTTATTTTATTAATATGACCGTAAATGACGGACTTTTTTAAGTTTATGTTGCTTCTATGTGAAAAAAATCCAGCAAAACGCGGGGGCGCGTTTGCCGACCTCAGAGGGTTAAAGCCCGTTTTCTCAAAATGACTTTTCTCTCGTACTCCAAGTCCGAAATCTCCACTTCAGTAGCACCTCTATACACCAAACTTTCCAGTCTTGTACCTAGTTATATTATGAAGACATTTACCGAGGGATTTGTAAATATATTATTCCTAGCCTGATTTATATAACATTTTATTCCAAAAAACATGGCGAAAATAATTTTTTAAGGCTACTGACAGTATATTCTGATTTACAGGATAACAAAAGTGGATATCCATAAATCCCTCTGTAATTTTTTTCCCATCTAATATGTGAACACAATGAAAAAATAAATTTTAACCTGGCTTTATCCAATACTCAGATTTCGTTTTTTTTTTTTTTTTACAATTTATGCAAATTAGCGCATATTTAATTAGATATTGCCTAATTTGCATATTTAAACATTAAATTACAGAAAACTTGTAATACATTTTTTTTCTCATCTTAATGTAGGTAAACAACTGGGAAAGTTTCATGGTGATATCTGCTAGTTAAAAATGTTACCCTATTCACCTCTAGTGTCTCGCCTTAATATATCGGCCAAATTTTCTTATCATGGCGATAACGATCACATTAAAAATGAACATATATCAGCCGATACCAATATGATGGTATCCCTACTAAATGCAACAGCTAAATCTGCCATTAGTCGGTACTCACGCCCAGTCCATTCGTCACCACATAACTGCACTTAAAAGAGCAGTTGAGCAGATCTCGGGTCAGTTTCTGCAGCAAAGCTCCTCCTGAGCCGAACGAAATGTTCTCGATGCTCCATCTGTGCTTTTTCATGCCCTCTACAATCTGTATACAACAATCAAACGGGTCCAGAATGAGTTTAAACTCGGCAAGAGCATACAGATAGCGTGAAGTCTGACGTGAGCTGGACATACGCACCTCCTGTAAAGTGTTGATGTCCACGCCGTCTCCCTGAATGACTCTGATGTAGGGCGGAAGCACTTTATAGCCTTTAGAGTTCTCAACCGGATGAAATTTCTTTCCTAAAATCTCTAGGACCTGCAAAATAAGACATAATGATCACGACTTTACATGCGCTGCACAAAAATCTTTGCAAATGTGTTCCTAATATGTTCTTATACCTTCAAAATAGGAAATGAATGCACTTCATTTTGAAAGGAATATATACACAGTCAAACCCAAAATTTATTCAGACACCTTCAACATTTCTCACATTATCACAGTTTATTTGCTATATTTTAGAAAATGGTAATAAAATACGACAAGAACTATATAAATATTTCACTGGTTTTGTCCGTCCTTCTGTCTAACAAATGAATTATGTTGAATATCTGTCAGCTGTTAAATTTAACTACAGTTTAGCTCAGGGGTCTCCAACACGTCGCTCGCGAGCTACCAGCAGCTCGTGGCCTGATTGGAGGTAGCTCGCCAAGGGCCGTTCACATATCGCGTCTTTTGCGTACTCAAGTTCGTTATTTCAAATAATTGAAGCGACGCGCTCATTTTTTCCAGGCGCAGCGAGTCAACATGAAGGATGGGGGTGCACCCAAACTACGGGTGTTTTTTTCTTCTCCGTAAATAAATCTTATAGCAGAGCTGCAGCAAGCGTTTTTCGATGGTGGAAATCCATTAGCTATTACAGGGTTCCTGCAGGTTTCAGTTTGTCAAATTTAAGACCTTTTTAAGACATTTTAAGACCATAAAGATTGAAATTTAAGACCTACACGACGCATTGCCAAAAAATATTCAAATCAAAGAATTCATTTTATTTCAATGAATTCAGTAATTGAAAAAGCATTAACTTAATTTACAGATAAAGAAAATCACATTAGTAACCTTCCAGACCCAACAACGCGTCAGAGAAAAGAACAGAATCAGATATAATTTTTTTTATAGAAAATTGTACTTTGCATATTATAGGCCTACTGTAAAAACACATAATTATTAGTTGATTTTAGTTGATCATAACTAGAGATGAAATGGCATGAACATTTCATTTAATTATTATAGTGCCAAAAATGATCACTGTTATCACAGAATCCCGTTCAAAAAGTACTAATACTACACAATGAAATCAATTCACCAAGTTTTATGTCGAAAAACAGCAAATAACAAATAAAATTAGCATCAATACACACTAACATAAACATTAAAATAATAGATTAAAAATGATAGCCAGATTTTAAAAGTGTCTTGCAACATGTTATATACTACCATGTACAAGTTCAAATAAAGTTGACAAAAAAAGGTTTTTATAAAAAGATAAACCTCACATATTTCAGACTTTAATTTATCTTTTTGACTCATTCTTTTTATAAAAAATGATTTAGTGACATTTACAATACAGTTTAGCTTATCTTTTATTATTAATAGTAAAATTCGGTCCGATTTTCCCGTGGCGTCTGTCGTTGCTATGCAACTCCACAATGACAAAACAGTTTTAGTGGCTAATGGATTTCCACCGCCGAAAAACACTTGCTGTAGCTCTGTTGCAAGATTTATTTACGGAGAAGAGAAAAACACCCGTAGTGTTTGGGTGCACTCGCATCCTTCATGTCTTTGTTCATGTTGCTGCGCCTGGAAAAAAACGAGCGCGCGCGCCTACATTTGAATGAACTTGAGCGCGAAAAAGACGCGATATGTGAACCGCCTCTTGGCGAGCGACTTCGACACTTTTTTGCTACTTTGTAATAACTTTATGCGGCCAGCGTTTCTGGAAATGAACGAGGGTAAAATCTTTTTTAAGACCTGACTAAATGAAATTTAAGACCGCGGATGAAAATCTGGCTGTTTTTAAGACGTTTTAAGGCCTTAAATTTAAAGTTCAGAATTTAAGACGTTTTAAGACTTTTTAAGACCCCGCGGGAACCCTGTATTAAAACTTCTTTGTCGTTGTGGAAAGCGCAGTGCATGATTGCATAGCAACGACAGACGCCACGGGAAAATCGGACCGAATTTTACTATTAATAATAAAAGATAAGCTAATGTGCATTGTAAATGTCAGTAATTTATCTTTTTTGACTCATTCTTTTTATAAAAATGATTTAAAGGCTGAAATATGTGAGGTTTATCTTTTTATAAAAACTTTTTTGTCAAAACTTTATTTGAACAACTTGTACATGTTAGTAGATAACATGTTGCAAGACACTCCTTTCAAATTTGGCCATCATTTTTAATGTTATTATTTTAATGTTTATGTAAACAAAAAGTGCATATTGATGCTAAGTTTATTTGTTATTTGCTGGTTTTTGACATAAAACTTGGTGAATTGATTTTATTGTGTAGTATTAGTACTTTTTGAACAGGATTCTGTGATAACCATGCGCATTTTGGTCACTATAATCATGAAATTACATTTCCATACCATTTCATCTCTAGTGATGATGCACTATAAAATCAACAATAATTATGTGTTTTTACAGTATAATTTTTTTTTTTTTTTTTATCTCTGACAATTAAGGGTGACATATATAGGCCTACAATAACTCTTTAAGGTCTAAAGCAGTTTGCATAGTTGTTAATATGAGAGTTATGAGACATTTTTTAAGAGATTTTAGTATTGCATTCCATGAGTAGCTCTCGGCCACTTTCATTTTTAAAAAGTAGCTCTCAAATGAAAAAAGGTTGGAGACCCCTGGTTTAGCTCAACCAATTACCAAGCAATGCTTCATTTTGTTCAGCATTAGCAATTAAAGAAAAAACACTGGTCAGGTCAAAGTGTCTGAATAATTTTTGGTCCCAAATTTGTATAAATTTTACTGGTAGTCACTGTATGAAGAATCTTTGGATTAACTGTATATATATAAGGGTACAGATGAAGTACTGTGTGTCGCATGCTATACTTCATCACAACATCATGTGAGTGTCTACCTTCAGCACTGTGTCTAGAGGGTTTCCTGAATCTGGCCGGACCAGCAGCGGTGCGTCTGCGCTCCTCATCTCGATCAGGCTCCTCAGATCTTCCCCCCAGATCTTCTCGCAGGCGTTGTAGATGTCGTAGCTGTCGCTGACGATGGACACGGGGACAGAGGGGAACTGCTTGACAATGTGTTCAAAAGCATCCTTCTCATGGTCCTTTCCCCAGGCAGTGATTGTGCTGTAACACACACACACACACACACACACACGGTCAGTGAGATCAAGAGAGACAAGCTAAATTATTTAGGGGAAAAAAAATTATTATACTTTTTATTATTAATATAACATTTAGCAATGCTATAAAAAAAAACACTACTCCTAAAACCTGAAGTGCTGATCATAAATAGTTTCAGATTCTGAGAAGTGCCACTAGGTGGCAGCATTGACAATATCTATCAAAGCAAGCCTCATTTCAAAAGCACTACTGAAGCAAAGTGCAAAGTTCCTCTGTTTCAATGAACTGCATTGTTTCTTTGCTGAAGAGTGAGGAAATAAGAAGTGTGATGATGCGGAACTAACCAACCAGAATGAGTTAGACCATGCAACGTGGAAGTAAGCTAATTTCCTTCAATGAGCGATACTTCTATGAGCCGTTTTTGGTAAATAGCTAGAAAAACGATTACCTTAATAAACGAAAATAATGTGATAAGAAAAAACAGTTTGCAATATCAAGCAACTATTTTTCTGTACAGTTAAAATAACTGGGAAAGTAACGCCGGTACAAACCGATCGTGCATTAAAAAGAAGGCGAATACACACACACTTCACTAAAAAGAAGGCGAATACACACACACTTCACTAAAAGGAAACCCTATAGGCCATGACTTCACTTTAAGCTGTGTGATTAACTGTCATCAGGAGTCGTTTCACCTGTGTTCCGCAGCTGGTACTGAGTAACCAGGAACCGGGTCTTTGGTGCCGTAGTACTTCTTGATAACACCGATCCCGGCCACAGTGTCTGTTCCTTTGAAGTTTACCAAGTGTGCAGATGCGCCGATGCCAGCCGTCTGAAAGCGAGACACGAGTTTAAACACACGGCTAGTGCAGAAATGACACCATTGAGAGAAAATGACAGGGTGGAGGATGTTTGATATGTTCTGCATGCATTTAATGCTTGGTATTTACAGTATACGAGTCAGGAGATACTTTAGACTCGGATAGAGTCTCATCTTAAGCTGTGTCCGAAACCGCTCCCTATCCACTATATAGTGCACTACATATCGGGTGTCGGCCATTTTGTAGTGGTGTCCGAATTCTGAGTGAACGTACTTTTACCCACAATCCTCTCTGAATTCGAGTGTACATTCAATGTACACTTGCTGAAGCACTATTTCCCACAATCCAATGCGGGGAGGACTGAACGTGCGTGGAAAGTGCGGTAGCGAGCAAGTTTAAACCAGAGATTACTTTACAGCTTTCTTATTTCTGCTTTAACATTTATTTGATGCTAGTTTTATTATTATAATTTTTTTATTTTTTATTACTTTTTTATTTTGTATTAATTTTTAATTTTTTACGTCATTACTTGAATAAAACATATTAAAATATTGAGACAATATTATATAGATGAATTTTAAAATGATATAAATAAGGTAAATTATATAGGTAGCCTATATTACTTTTGTATTAAAATATATTATTTAGGCATTAACTCAATGTAATGTGTTTTACTAACAGCCAGGTGTTTTAATGATTTGTGGTATTGTTGTTAACTCGTGAAACTGTAAGGAAGAGATGATAATTCGGTGGATGATTTAAAAATATTCGTTATTAATTCGCATGTAATACTCATAACGGTCGCCTGAGGGCGCTCAACGACCACGGCATCTGTGAGCGTCAAAGTTTCTAATAATTTAAATCGACGGAACTACAAAGTTGGCGCGGAGGTATATATAATTACAAAATAAAGTCATTATGAGTGTTAATGTTGTAAGTAACATGTAAGATAAAAGGAGTTTTATCACTACGTGTGACGAAGCCGTTTCTCCGACGCACAGTGTAAACGTCAGCGTCCCAATTCGTTCACTCCTTAGTGCACTCAAATGCCATACACTATATAGGGATTAGCGAATGAGTGAACGAGTGAGTGGTTTCGGACACAGCTTTAGACATTCCAACTATGTCCTACTAACCCAATGAATCTGGTCTATGTGACCAACGTGGTACTTGAGTCAGATTTGTGGGGTTTGGTTAAAAGCTTTAAGCACTTCACCTCTTGAGATGAAACCCCCCTGTAGCCGAAGTCGTGCAGTTTATACTCCAGTCCCACCAGGCTTCCTGACGTTTCCATGAGATATTTGGCCAGAATCTTCTTCTGCTCTCGTGAGTTAGTTGCGACGGTGATGGGATACCAGGACTGAACCAGGATAGTCTGTGAAGGAGACAAACGCATCGTTTCAACTCGGGCTGCACGATATTGAAGAAAAATGCGATAACTCATTAAATAATGCAATATTCGATACGATAACGCTTAAAGTATGTAAAATAAACAAATTATCTTTTTTTTTTTTGATAAAACAAAGAAAGAAAAGAAAACCAGACAGACAAAAAAAAAAAGGGGGGGGACAAGACATATACTAATCTTAATTTGTATTCAGATAAGATATCCAGTTTTTCCAATATGCTTCACATTTCCTCCTGGCATGTCTCAGAGAGAAAGTCAAATGTTCCATAACATAAATTTCCCGAACTATTTCTTACCATTCAGCAATTGAACGAAAATTATCGTAAAAATATATTTAAATTTAAGGTTTCACATTATTTTTGTGGCAAGAAAACATCCCTACAACTTCCAAAAGTGAACAGCAGTGTTTTACTGCAACATCAGAAGTGTTATTATAACATCAGTGGGGGTTAGGGTTTCAGGAAGGCCTACATCAGGTTTATTTTACAACAGAAACTGAATAATCAAACGTAATATATATATATATATATATATATATATATATATATATATATATATATATATATATATATATAAATTAAATATACTGATTCTTATTAACCCCCTGAGGTCGGATGACGCGCGGGCGCGTCAACTCGATGTTTACTAAATGTTTCTATTAATATCTCCGCGATTGTGCAGCACACATAAATGGTTCTGATTTTGCCGTAATCGATAGATTCTCAGCTTCAACGTCCTTATTCTCGCGAGATCGTACGTGACTCATACAGAGAGCAAGAGGGAAGACAAGATGACCGTTCAAATCCCTTCGGTTGAAATCCCTAAGTACCCTCCCATCTCCTCACGGTGAGGAAAATACCAAGCTGACATGGAGAGAGAAAGAGTCCTATTTTATCTCAGTCCCTCTAACATTTGGTGAAGGTAGAGTCACAGACAAAACTTGTACTAAAAAACGATTTTTCAAAATGTCACTTTAGACAATTATTATTCATTATCTACTATTTTATTCATATATTACACTACTTTTGTGACCCTAAGACTATGGGTAACCCATATCAAGGACCAAAATAATTCGTCCACATGAGTAATGGTATGTTTCCACGAGAGATTTGAATAATAAAAAATAATAAAAAAATAAATAAATCGGACTTATATTTTTCACCTTTTCCAGCCAAATTATCCCTCTCTCTCTCTTTACACAATGCTCTAGGACAAGTGGTGAGCTCAACAGTAAGAGAGCTGAGTTTTCTCTGCACATTTTTGATATAAAACACATGGGATTATGTTATGTAATTGCTTTTAAAAGGTGAATTTGATAAGATATCTAAAATCTGAGAAAAAGTGAAAAAATGCCCTTAGACCTCAGAGGGTTAAAGCTACAAAAGTTGTTCAGCCAAGAGCAGTGAGTGATTTTCTCTTCGTCTTTTGATCATGACCCCAGTTATTGCAAGCCGTTGTGATATGCATAATCGCAATATATACATTTGCGGTATTTCGATAATTTCGATATATTGTGCAGCCCTAATTTCAACATTTCCCCTCAGCTATTACCACACAATTGTGTTTAATTAGCATTCTGTACTAGGGCTGTCACTTTTGAGAAAAATCTAATTCGAACGGATATCAAATATCAAGCAATGTATTCGAATATCTAAGAAAAAAAAAAAACCCACCGTAACGGAGATTCAATCAGAAATTTATTAACAGTCGGACGGTCATAAACAGGACTCAGGTCTGAAAAAAATGTTTGACTTAATGTTTGAAACAGCAGGTTATCAACTTAATCTGTATGAAGTGCCACTATATGCATAGCCAATCACAAAATTAGGCAACGTGGAAAAAAAGGTGCCGACCGGTTGTGCAGGAAAGTATGCAGTTATATGATGTTATATTATTCGCTTGATTTGGTCATGGGCCTACGCTACAATACGTTTAGAGCGCCTGCTACTGGATGAGATGGCAAACAATAAAATACAATTCAAACGGTCTAATCATAGACTGTAAAAAATGCGCTACACATGGCACTTTAAAAACCGGATAGTTTATTTTTATTTTCATATTTCACGTCATGTTCGAATAAAAAGTGACAGTCTTATTCTGTGCTAGGAGTGTTGTGTGTTTTTAGTTTGTGTAACTGTTTCTTGCAGCTGCTGTTGAACCCATGAACCTTTCCGGTGTGTGTTTTCTCTAATGCAGCTTCTGTATCATCACATGTGAAAGGGGCACATTTCTGGGAACTTAAAAATGAAGCTAGTGCTGGTTTAGTCAGTTTACTTTTTCCCCGTGTGTAGTCAGCTGGAACATGAATCCAAAAACAACCGAAAGATCCGCTTCATGCCACCCGAGTGCTTGGGAAGTGTCACACAGTCAACACAGAGGGTTTGGTATGAGGGGATGCCAGGCAATGTTATCATACTGCACACACTAACTGATAATAAGCACATGACGCTCTTTGGACACAAGAACATCACAGTGTCCCGATCACATGGACTCAATTCAACAGCTCATGTGAAATGACACTCTTGGACATTGATTATAAAGGCATTTAATTTGTTTCAAACCACTGTTAACTTCTGAATCTGCTGCAATTCTCTCACTTGATAGTGATCTCATACGCATGTCGTGGCAGAATGTTTGTCGCCAATTAACATCGCAATCTATTTTACTTCAATAACTGGATGCATTCAATGAGTGCATAGGGAAATGTAGGGCGAGACTTGATTTTATCTATCAGGAACTGACTGGATCATGAGAAGTGGGCATTCTGTATTACAATAGAGTATTCTGGTGAACATTATTCAATAGCTCACACAACCTAATATATTGATGTCAATTAAACACAGTCTTTTCCGAGTAAGATTAACATGAAAAACAATGCACTGATGAATTGTGCATAATAAGATCAGGAAAATCAGGAAAAAAAAAGAAAAAAAAAAGGAAAACCTGAACGACCCCTAGTCTATTGTGTAAAAAATAAATTAAAAAAATATATATATATATTAATTGTTAATAATAATTAGTTTTTCACATATTTTTCTTTTTTGACTGTAAAATTCTAAAACAATGTGCAAATCTTCATGTGCAAGGTGTCATATTTTTCAGAAAAAGATTAAGCTTTCAACAAATTACAGTTATTGACCATTACTGTGTGTGGTGAGTTTGTAAATAGAATTTAAATAGACAAAACAAAAAACCCAGAGAATAAACGTACTGATTTTCAAGAACAATCACGAACGAACACTTTAAAGTTGAAAAATAAACTATAATACACATATACAAGTCTTTTTTTTGTGACATTTTCATTCAGGACACTTTTTTTTCCATACACGCACACACATAAATGCATGCATACATAGGCACGCACACATACACATGCACACACCACATGCTAAGATACATGGAAGAGTAGCGGCCATCCGCCTCCCAAGTTTCATTAAAAATCATCCCAATCCCCTCTTCTGCTGTCTAACACTTCTTTCGCCGTGTATTTGTTCGTTTCTTTTATTATTTTATGCAATCCAAAACACTCGAACCTGCCGCGCTTCGTATCTCTCTGTTCAAATCCTTCCTTCCCGCTCTGCCAGAAAGCTGCTGTCACTTGCAGACGGAAAGCATGAAACTACCGTAATAAGCCGTATATTGCTGAAAAGCGCAGGTTGTCTACTGTCAGGGGCAATTTTAATGGTTTTGATAGTGCAAACGGTTAATACGGTTAATAAAGGGTTAAGGCTCTTTTTGGCAACATATTTATAAACTATTATCATTTCACATTTGGGAAAATGGTTGCATGTTGCGTTCTCAAATGCACATTATGAGTGGCCCAAACTCGCAGTAACTTGCCAGACTATACATCCATATAATTCAATTGCAACCTCTGCGATTTGATAATCGTCAATAACTGTTTCGTGTACTCGCCAACATTGATTTTTACTCAGATTTGGCATGCATTAAGAAGCAAATGGGGTCAATTCTGTTTTCACATTGACTTTAAAATGATACATCTGCAAGCTAGCGCAATAAATACCGAATTCATCTGACTGACGGCTATCAAAGTAATCCAATTCGGCTTTCTTACAGATCACTGCACCTGATTAATGCGTGTTTACTGCGTCTTCAGCAAGTATACTTCGCACGGTCCGAGTCTTGGATCAACACAGCCCAAAATCTGACTTTGTGCAGAGATGTGCGTCTTGTAAAGCCGAACTACAGCCTATATGTGACTATCACAAATAAGAGGTTCTCTCCAGCCTCATGGCACTACAGATGACCGCTCGAATGGGAGTGAAGGTTTAAGAGAAGCTTATACTAAATATTTTAATTATCAGTATAATGTCGCCTTGCGAGTCTGAAAAGTCTCCAATCAGTTGAGTTATTAGTAAGCATCAGTGCCTTCCCATGGTCATCATAAAAGAAGTAGACGTGTGTTTACAATCTCCTGAATTCACTGGAGAATAGATATGTGGAGCCAAGGGCACACACACACACACACACACACACACACACACACACACACACACACACACACACACACACACACACACACACAGTCTAAATTTACCATCTTCACATGACATGTTTGCCATACATTCAAAGCCATCTGTAAAAGAAAACTGACCTCTTACTCAATTAAAGCTGATTTGAATATACAAATGACATAACTAACGACCTTTCCCTCGGTGACAGGTGTACTATATCACCATGACTGGATGTCAGCATGACTCAGCAGGTTTGATGCTAAACCCTATTGAAATGTTTGGCCGTGAGTTGTGTGGCATGTCACTGTTTACACGGTCTATCACAGGACGTTTGACAGGAATAGTCCGATCCATGACATGGAAAGTTTTTAAAACGCTGTAGTCATTACAGTGAAAAACATAAACCGTCTAATAAGTCCAATTATATATAATTCCTCTGAACCAGAAGAAGATCACGCTGCCAAACGGACACCCTACTGTTTACTCCACTAGTGGTTCATGATACCTGTGTGTGCTGAGGCTAATATACAGTGCCAAATCATATTTTGTATTTTGGACATATTTGTAAATAGTTTGCAGTTTCAAGGCTGGGATTTAAATGGATTCTGGAATAATAATCTTTATATATATTTATATGTAAAAATAAAATAAAACGTATACCTAGAATGCAAAGTAAGTATCTTCGGATAAAAGCGCTGGATGAATATATAAATAACTGCAGGGATGAGTTTTAGGGTCATGACTCACCTCGACCCAGTTAGTGAGCCAGTAGCACTCCGGATCGGTGCTTTCTACGGTGAACAACACATTCCCACGCGGGATAACACTTCCCTCCGGCACAGCCTTAATCTCGATGGGCAGGTGACCCTTGTATTTCTGCAGGGACGTCACATAAGAGATGTTAATGAACGCTCAGCATGGGCGGAAAAAGCTGAGAGATGAGTTTCTCCGTACCTCCAAAATGTAATTCCATCCCTTTTCGTTGAAAACATCATCCTGAAAGTGTTCCCGGTAGACCTCCTTTGCTTCCTGAATCTTCTCTGGTGTGACAACCTGTCCTGTGAGTGCAAAAAGAGAGGGGACAACTGTGAGACTAGCGTGACAAAGAAAGCGGCAGGACAATACAGGAATAAAACGACTGTAAGAGAGGGTGGGAAGTTTGCGCCCCTGTTTGCACGCGTATAATTGCACACTTTCCTGCATCCTTGCGTTATTGCATTAAGGGAAACTTCTATGCTCACAGTGAAGCTTTGTCTTACCAATATCGTGCATAATGTTGCTACAAACTGTCTTAAAGGCACAGTATCCTCAATGAAACTGCAGCACTACTTGTGTTTTTAGTTTTATTACATTTTAAAGTACTCATTTAGCAGATGCTCTGACTTACAAATGAGAACTCGATTAACACTACCAATGTAAAGCAGTGCAAGGCTTTAGGCTTTATGTGGGAATACACGCTTGTTATTGGTATATTTTGTCAAGCATCAAACCAAATGATGATCCTCCAATCCTGTGTCTCTGCAACATGTCACAGCTAAGACTAAAAAAAAACGAATTTCACTTGTTTTTCTGAACAAGAACATGTGAAACTTGACTGTCACTTTGTTGATGTGCACCAATAATGCGATTATTACCAATAATCAGATTAAGGAGTTGCAGTGAGACACGAGAAAACCTCATTATTCGGCGTCGTGATGAACATAGCAATGTAACTGGGGTTGCAAAGCTTTCTCTGGATGAAGATAAGGAGCAGAGAGTTGTGTTTCAGAGTGGAGGGAAAGCTTCACAATAATGTCACTGAGCTCATTCATGAAGTTGTATGAGCAACACACGGCATCTTCTGTATGTCCGCGCGCGTGCGCTCTTTGCTCAGGGCGGTAATAATGCGATTAAGGTGTTTCCATTGCGACTAAAATTGGGTGTACGCCACATTTAATGCAATTATGGTTACTACGATTATAAGCTTAATCACATTAGTTTGATTAATAAAGTTTAAATGCCAAAATCCCAACACAATCGCATTATGATTGTGCATGCAAATGTACTTATTGTGGCAGACTAAGGTGCCACGCTAACAGCCAGTCATGTAACAGTATGGTTGCGCCCAGAGGCGTTAACGCTCTGGTTGCGCCATATCGTTGTCTCGTGTTGGGATTCTTCAGTAACAGAACAGGCGTGGAGTGATAAGGGGTAAATGAGTGCCGCAGCGAGCATGGAAATTGTTGATAAAACATGAAAAGTCAGCTCGCCAGTATGGCAGTTTTTTTGCCATAATAATTTATTATAAAATTAACTTTATTAAAGTTTATTAATAAACAGACTTTATAAAAAAAAAAGATTCGTTTCGAGTTTTTTTACGTAGTGTAACTGCGTAGCGCTTCTGTGTTGCACGTCACACGCATCACACACATGACCAGCGTCGGCCAATAGTGAGCCTACGTGTGTCGTACAACACAGACGCGCTCCGCTAAAACACTACGTGAACTAACTCGAGGCTCAGAGAGAAGGAAATGAATAGTGGAATAAAGTCGTTATTTTTGTGGTTTTTTTGCGCACAAAAAGTATTCTCGTCGCTTTATAAACTTAAGATTGAGCCACTGGAGTCACTTGGACTATATTAACGATGTCTTTAATGCATTTTCTGGGCCAGCAAGTTATAGTGTCTTAGAAGCCTATGGAGGAGTGATCCAGCTCTCAGATTTAATCAAAAAATATCTTAATTTGTGTTCTGAAGATGAACGAAGGTCTTACGTGGTTGGAACAACATGAGGGTGAGTAATTACTGACACAATTTTCATTTTTGGGTGAACTAACCCTTTAACACTTTGCATTTTTTTTAACACTTTATTAAGCATTTCTTACGTATTCTTTAATTTTGCATCTTAATGTTAAGAGATCATTGTTAATGTTTCATTGTGATTTTAGACTTATGTTTACGTTTTAATTATTTGAGTGTTTTCCATGGTTGTGTTGACATTTCTGCCTTTATAACTGAGGGGATTATAATCAGAGGAAGGTTAAGTTTAAAATAAAAATGTTTAAATGTTGGGCGATGTCCCCTAAATTGGCAGCTGACGATGTTTACAGTAAAACATCGCAATGGACGATGATATCGTGGGGTGGGGTTAATTTATAATATTATTATTAAAAATGTGCTTTTTTTCAATAAAATTTCAACAGTAGTAATTATTAGGTCCATAGACAACTAAAAACAAACATATTCAGCAAACAATAAATAAGTTGCCATATAGAATTAACTGTGCAGGGCTTTCACTGTGAGGTTGAGTTACCAACTGATGAACATAAATCCTCTTCGTGTGCGTGTGTGTGAGAGAGAGAGAATGCACACAGTACTTACATCTACTGTGTTTACGGGAATACTCGACTTGGCATTTTGATACATCTCTGTGTTTATTTGGCCGTTTAGGCGCGCAACCGGAGACAAAGGCTACTTTGCTAGTCCGTGTTGCGCTCGGAGCGCGCGCACAGCATCCTGTCAGTACAATTCAGGTCTCTTTCGCGACTTATCGCACTTTTAATATTTCTTTTCAATATAAAGCACATCCTGCTCTTTTCTTTCTCATTCATTCATGTTTCGTTATTAATAACTTTAAACAAAATCGGCAACTGAAATCTGCGCGGATTATCAAAAATACGACACATTTATAGGACATAAAGGGTCTCTGCGGCAAAAATCAAAGTACCCGCGGCCAGCAGGTGAAATGTTTCGAAATGTCGCTTTGCACAGCAAAGCACCCGTTTCAATAAAATCATATATTAAAGTTTATATAGCCTACTTTTACATTTTCGCTGCTGTTCTAAAATGATTTTCGCCAGCTTGACTCCCAGTGCAGGAGCTGTAGGTTACCCACAGAAATGTAAGCTTAGTTGATTGCTGTGGTGACTCGTGACACTCGCGAACAGCACTGAAAACGCACTTTTGCCGGTACAACTTGAATATTATTATTATCATAAACTTTTCATTAATTTTTTTATCGATCGTTTGTTGGTAAAGGGTGAGAGACCTTGCGAGACACATGATTTTTGCCAAAGAGCCAGGTGTGGCTCGTGAGCCATAAGTTCCCAACCACTGGTGTACATGAATCAATAAATTACGTGACCATTTCACGAACTGCCGTGAGACTGGGCTGGTCTGACAGGGTGGGGGGCGTGGCCATCGATGTCGGTCAGCCATCACGATGGACGATATCACCTAATGTAATATATTTGTCTCCTAAAAAATATCAATAATTATCGATATCGACCGATATGAAACACTTATATCGTGATACAGTTTTCAGCCATATCGCCCAGCCCTGATCACTTGTTTGGGTTTTTTTGTTTTTTTTTAAACACATTTACTCAAAATGTTTATAATTTAAGTATGAAAACACTATAATAGTATCGCTGCTTGAATCTTTAAATTCCTTAAGTATCAAGTTTACAAAATGATCTGCAAAGCAAATGCTGAGGGTTAGAAATTTAGAACTAAGTGTAAAACATTCAATGCATAAACAACTGATGAAAGGAAGACAGCAATAGAAGTAGAAGTAGTGCAACTTGAGCATTTACTACATACTACCAAAAATGAAGTATCTAGACTAAAGCTGTGAAACAGACTGGTTCGGGCAGTCTTTTGTGGGTTAAAGAGCAGATGCTCTATTGTCTCGTTTCATTCAATAGCACAATTTCTAAAGCCTTCACCCCAGCGCACCATGAAATCCTTTACAGTGTAAAAATAGACAAAATTCCTTTATAAATGTGGCATATTTGATCGGCATGCAAGAACAACAACCTCAAACTAAGACTGCTAGTCACACGTCTTGCACTCAAACCGCCTCTTCGTGCTGCTATTTTCTTACACTATAACTCTACCATCAAGTTCGGTCATTAAACACTGGCTCCATCACGAGAAAGCCATTTTTTATTTTTTTTTCTGTTGGAACAAACAGAGTTATTATTTTTCAGCCTGCTTATGAGCAGAATGAAGCAAACTGACTGTACGTGTGGAGGGAAGGCTGCATACTTTAGCATGAACACAACCCTAAATTACCCACGGGTCTGCGTCTCCCATTTACAAGTTAAATCAGCATTGGCGACCACGTCCAACGTACCTTTTAAGTATTTGTTGAGGATGTACTGAAGCCCATAGAAGACCGTCTTGTCGTATTTGACTTTTCTGAGCTTGGTAGAGTCTGTCCTCTTCTCACGGCACTCAAAGTACGAATACACCTTACTAGTGTTGGGTGGGTACTGTTTGTAATGCGTGACCTGCGAGAAAGAAAAATTAATATTATATATTCAATTCATAAAAAGCGAGATCCAGACAACAACATCTGCTGGCACTGCTCTGTTGAATTGGCAAATATGGTAATGGATGTGAACAACTCTGTGTCAACACCATTTCTTGTAATTCAGACTGATCCTGGGTTTGACTCTAGCTTGTCTGCCAGACCTCCAGCACCAAATTACACACATTATTAGACAGACATCACTGCTATAATTGTGTTAAATGTTGAGATGCAGCTCATCCTACACAGTTTATGCTACGGACAAGAATGATACCGCAAATGATGCAGCTTCCTAAAAAGGGGTGGACTTTGGGGTGTGCAATATCATGATTTTAGATCGTGAATGATTAAATGTATCCGAGAGAGACCGTAGTATCGTGTTACAGAGTTGCAGTTCTGACGCCCATCCCAAAATACCCCAAAACGCAATGTACATTAGCATCATACGTTTAGCAGCGCTACTGTAGGGTCATGCACACGTGACTTTGCACTTCTTCTCCATCACGCAAGTTTATTATTTGCATTATAAACCATCCAGATACAAACTCTGCCGTCGGTTAATAAAGATCCGGCTCGATTGGACTCTTGTCTATTAAAAGTGTTAAAAAGGAGGACAAAACAAGCTTTTAATGTTGTTTATATGTCTATGTGGTAATGCTTTTAGACAAACCATGTGCTAATTCATAAGTCAAAACCATTGCTGACATTATTTTCTCCTTAAAACTCAAAAACACGGTTTGAAATCACTGGTGTTTCTGACGTCACAAACTACCTTGTAAGCAATCAGATCAACGTGTGATCGTCAACGAGTGGATCTCTGAGCTGAGTGAGTGAGTGGAGGCGGGGGCTCATTTGCATATTCATAGAACCGCGAATACTAAATGAGGCAAGGGTGTAGTGTGAAGAAGTGTGAAAACATTTAAATATGAGAGGACCATTCTTACACAGTATTGTGCAATAAAAGGCTGTAGTTATGTAGGCTATTTATTTGTTGAATATCTGTTAGCATAGCAACAACCTCACAACAGAATCATGGTGGTATTTTGCGCAAGCAACGTTTTCTTGAGATAATAAAATAAAAAAAATCCAGTTTGCCCTCTTGCTCTTCAAAGAGTTGTGATATAAATACACCCTATGCCGAGAACGTGACTACAGTTACACAAGATATCAAACAGACAACCTACTTAAGCTCACTTCTGATATTTTGTGCATGCTGACCTTTCCCTGGCAGTTTTTGGCTGTTCTCCTGTGCACAGGCCAGCCTGGGAAAGGTTACACACTCATGGCTTTGCCTGACAGCTACAGTGGCTGTTCCCCTTGCACCCCGAGGGTGAACTTCAGGAAGCTCTTTCTCCCAAAGGGCAGAAGTCCTTGTGGAGCAGCAGCCGTGGAAGTCCTGGACTGGATGCCCTTTCCCTTCTGGAAAAGACCGTTCATGTGAACAGCTGCATGCGGTCCAGGCATGCGCAACAACTGGCTGTGTGCACGGAGGACATGCCACAGAGTTGGCTTCAGATCAAGGAAACCAGCCACGGATTCAGCCTGGGAGGTTGTTGTACAAGCAGTCATTTTAAGGTGTGGCAAACTGAAATGAAAGTAAAATATCGTGAACAAGTTGTAAAACTGAACCATCCAGATCTAATCTGATGTTCCCAAGTGGACCCATTAGTCAGAAATGAACTGAAATCTCCTGGAGGCTCGGCGATTAACCATAATTTATTTTTAATTCAATTTTGGCTTCAAACGCATTATGAAAACACAATAATAGAGATTAAACGATTCCTTTAAAGCGGTACACTTTTGGCACTCCTTAATGTACACATCACTCAAATTATGTGACATGACTGTCGTTAAATGCGGTATAATGGTGGGACGTGCTTGATATTAAAAAGAGTTATTAATCTCAAGCGGCTTTCTGTGCACGAGCTCCGAGATGGAGCTAAATCGGCTAAATATGCAGACAAGCGAAGTATTCCTACTTTGGGTTTCGGATAAGTGCCTAAACGGTCAAATACTAATGAAAATAAGGCGAGTATTGTCATAAACAGAGGCAGTAATGTCTCAAGTGAACATAGAGCTAGGAAAGAAATCGGATGCGTGTCAGTATATTGGATCCATGCATTTGGTCTTAAAGGGACAGCAGCCTAATATATCTGCTGCCGTCTCTGTCATTAATGTTAATCTAACAAAAGACATTACAAACTTTGATGTGAACACATGTGAACATGATTGAACATAAAATTATAACTATAAAAACTGTATATTTTACATTTATTTCAATTAGGATGACAGTATCAGATTCATTATGTCATTTGCAATGCTTCATGGGAGTGGACGGACTCTGCTGAACTCTTGAACACTCCTTCTTGAGCTTTCTATAGAAGTATATATGACCACTGAACAATCCTGTGTGCTCTATTACTCTGACCTGGATGTTACTCCATCTATATTCAAACATGAAATATTAACCAAGCCCCTCTTTAGTTCCTGATGTAATTTTCTTCCTTCCTTCTCACCACCTCTTGTTCTAAATGTCAGTTGCTTCTACAGTTTCATGCTGTTTCTATATGAGCCAAAACTGTGAATGGAGTGTAAACGTCAAACAAGAGTAGCATCACAAGTAGTGGTCGAACGATATATCACCAAGGCCGATATTTGGCATTTTTTAAATATCGGCATCGGCCGATAAGTATTTCTGATTGGCCGATGTGTTGGAAGCGGGACTTTTATTTTGACGGGCGGCGCTGAGAAGAGAACGGCAGCGTCTGATCACACAGCGCTCACTCACATTCTCCGTCTTAATTAGTTTACGATCTCTGTCAGTCATATCTAATACTTTGTTAGACAGAACTGGTAAACAAAGAAAGTAAATGCTATGCGAAAAAGTAAAGCGTTTGCTTTTATATTATTTGTTAAAGAAAAGGCAAACAATCAGGCTAAAATACTTTCTCATTTACCGTCAACGTTCAGCAAATGCGCATCTACGTCATTTAAACAAATCTCTGAATATCTAATAAACATTTAATTTCACAAACCTTGCAGATTTAATCGAGTCCAGCTGTGATATCTTGTGAAGTGTGCATTTGTAGCCGGCATAAACTTGTTACGGAGAGTGGCGGTGCGAAGTGAGTGAATGCGAACAGAAGATCAGCTTCACAGGAGACGCGATCGAAAAACTTTAAATCCTTCTTTTTTAAATATGCTGTGCTATATCCAGTTGCCCACTGTGTCATATTCATATCGTTTTCACTGTGTGCTGTATGTAAAATTAGCGTTACCTTGTCTTTATTTGAAAAAATATGATTACCAGTGCGCATGAAATGACCAGATTACTGTGTTACAGTGTTTACTTTCTTTTTATTCACATATTTTTAAACAATTAGCCTACTTTATTTGTGAAAAATACTGTCATTTGATTGCAGATTCAAGAAGTTGCCATCTAAAGTATAAGCATGTTTATTTTAAAGATTCGTTTTCTAATTTATTTCAAATTTATTAAATAAATAAATAAATATAAAAATATCGGCTTTATATCGGCCATCGGCCACCCTGCTCTCTAAGATATCGGCCATCAAAATCTCGGTCGACCACTAATCACAAGTTTATAAGCAGAGCTCATGGTCTGACTTAAGCCCTATTCGCACTGGATTAGTATTACACCGTGTCCTAACTACATGCGACGCCGCGCGCTAAAAGGTTGTTTTCCATGTTAATCAAGAGTGTGTGTCCTAACCAGCCGCGACGGCGACACGCGACGATTCTATTTTAGAAACGGTTTCTATTTTTCTGCGACATCGCGCTGGAACAACAAACACAAAGTGTGGCGATGATAATCTCAGGTGCTGTTTATGTGCTTTATTTAATGTTAAAAGCGTGTAATGTGACTTTGAATATCATGTAGTGCTCCAGCTTTGTAGCTGTAAAAGCAACAATGGAAAATTCACCTCAGATATTAAAATTAAACAAATGGAAAAAAGAACGTTCAAACTGTGAACAAACAAGTGTATTCTTTGACAAAGATTGATTTAGTAACTCAGTAGCCCATGTATTTGAATAATGTTTAAATGGTGTAATATTTGTGAATTTGATTATGTAGCTGCTTATCCATTTTCTTGCGAGTGCCGTCAAGATTACTCTCTGGTGCTGCGAGACTCCGCCCACACGCTGTTCTGATTGGCTGACTCCGCCCACATGCTGTTCTGATTGGCTGTGAGTTTTGACAGATTTTGACGCATCTCGTAGTCGCGTCGTGTCGCATCTAGTGTGGACAGACAAATTATTTGTTGCTGGAATCTTATCGCAACGCATCTGGTTAGTACACGGTGTTATCTGTTACCTCGTGTGATTTAGAAATTACCCCCCCACATCTGAATTTCGTGTGGCGCATTTGCACGGGATAATTCGAATTTACTGACGTATCCCCCGGATGTGATGTCAATAGGCTATAGACCTTATGCGCCAGAGAAACAAGGGCGCCGCCATCTTTAGAATATCGTCTTTGAACTTCCGTTTTTGCAGTCGCTCTGTATATTTCTATGGTTGGTTTGGGGAAAAATGACACAGACGCTATCTATCTATATCTATCTATCTATCTGTTACATAAATTGGTTGTCTGGGAGGGTAATGGTTTGTAAAAGTTAAAAAATGTTAACATAAGATATCTCTTTAAAAAAATAAATAAACATATTTAAATCTTTTTAAAATTGACTTTTGCAAATAACCTTTGTTAAATTTATAGAAGTATTTGTTAATATTAATGGACCAGAGCTTAAATAGTTTTATTTTTTAACTAACAACTAAAAAAAGATTTATAAATACTAACCAATATATATATACATTTTAAATGGGCTTTTTTTATGAGAAGTTTTTATTTCTATGATGCATTTATTGGAGAGAATAATCCTGTCAGACGCACCACTGCTGTGAACGCGCGTTCACGTAAACACAATTTAAACAATGTATTATTCAATACATTACTTCTATATAATTATATATTAAGTTGCTCAAGCAAGTGGTAAAATATTTAACCATGTAGGCTACTTATATTAAAATCTTTTGTATTTAAATTTTAATACAATAAATCTTGCATGTCACAAAGAACTTGTTTTTCCACCTCCACGATTAAGACGAGTGTTGTTCATTATGTCGCCTTGTTGAGGTAAATTGTAGTTTTCCTTGCTTTAACTCAGTCTTAAAGTGAAAAAAGTAGTAATTAATTAAATAAATTTATGGTGAGATTACTACATTTTATTTAATTAATCGCACTTATGGTGAAATTACTACATTTTCAGGTCAATCGGTGTTCATTTTGACCACGAAACATGCGCTGTCACTTTAATTCAGCGTTTGCAGCACAGCAGAAATAGACTCGGTGCAGAAACGATCTCTGCACTGCTGTATACGCACCGCAACTGGAACAGATCATCGACGGACTGCATCCTCGTGCAGTGTGAAAGCTCTGTTAACATGGGTACGGAAAAAAATACTCACCGCAAACGAAATATATGTGAAACGGGCGTTAGACTTGGAGCAGGAGAGCTACTCCGGCTGCTACTCGCAGTAGAGCGAGTGTTGCCATCTTCAGTTCAGCGACACATTTCCAGCCGCGCGCTCTCTGTCCGCTAGTGCTCAACTGTATGTGACGCAAGTGTTTGTTTGTGTGTGAGTGCGCGCACTCATTGGGATAATTGTAAACACAGACAGAAAAGACATGCCATCGTGGAAATAAGATAAATAACATATTACTTAAGGGCCATTTAGGTTTTTTTTTTAATATAAAATAACAAATTGTAATCTGTCGCTATAAAGAAAATCAAATCAAATTTACTTGACCTCCAAGGGGGGCGGGGGGAGCCGTTAGGAGGGCGGGGCGCCCCCCTTATATAATGGTAGGGGAAACACTGTAATTAATGTAAAGTTAACGAAAGTGATCATGAGGATTGTAATGTTTAAAGCAGATGTCTTAACAAATGTCAGTCGACCGGGAAGATTTTAAAACGAGCCATTCATTCATAAACAAGCAAAATCGCTGTGAAAATACAGACCGGAAGTCAAAAGACAACGAGCGCAGCGCTGAAAAGGGGCGGGGCTACATAAGGTCTATAGCTTGGGAATGTCTTGTCGTTATAGATCTAGCTGTATGATATATCATAAACAGAAGAATGTTCCTTACCCGCATGCTGCTATACATGTCGTCCATCTCCATCTAATCATTTTTGTCCACTTTTCTAATGGTTTTCACCTCGGGGTGTTCGGCGAAATATGGTAGGGCATTTGCGGGGGAATTTTTACTTTACAAATGAAAGACATGGCCGATTCGCACGGGATTAAGATCACAGACAACCTCCGCAATTATTACAAATGACCACCAGGTAATACTAATCCAGTGTGAATAGGGCTGTCAACAGTCCTGAAAGAGAACAGGAGAAAAATCTACTCATTATCAAGAGGACACAGAGAGCCGACTGTAGTGTTGACTGAATAAATAAGGAACAGCCAGCTCTTTTCCACACGTGATCTATGACCCTCCAATGACCTCTGGAGGACCCTGAAGTAATGAAGCGTCCCTTAAAAGGCTAAATGAACGTGTCGTCAGCCTCAATGCAAAACACGAGCATCCTATTACATCCGCGGTGGGAGGATAAAAGACAAACGCATCCACTCCCGTTCTCCAGCAGCACCGAGGAAAGAAAACACTGATTAAACATAGATGAGGAACATATCCACAACATAACAGACAAAACAGCAGTCAACTCTCAAGGACAGAGCGCATCGGGACCAGGTGAAAAGTCAAAGACACAAACAAACAACTTCAGGACTCAGTCTACAGAGTAAAACTTGCTTACAAATGACATTTTAAAGATTACGAGGTTATGAGACACTTCCTTCTTATCATTTCTTTAAACCGAACACTTTGTTTGCGTCACGTGTTGGGACACGACAGCTGTTTCTTATGATACAGCATCTTGCAACATTACATGGCTCTTAAAGTATAATAAATAAACTGTATTAACTTTTAAAACACTGTGAAACTGGTGAATGTGCACATTTTGTTTTTCATTTTTGTCCAAGAAATGTGGGGATGCATGCCTGACCCGAGTTTAACACACTCAAACAATAGATTGATAGCATATATATATATATATATATACAGATATATACATATCTGTTAAGCAGAAAGGCTTTTCATTTCCACCCAGCACAAGTCATTTAGTTAACCCAGATTTAACCTTTCATTTCTATTTCTATTTATTTTTCTGATCAGACTGATGCCCCACAAAATTGCCACAATATTATTACGGTTTAAACATTTTAAAATTAGGTTTTGTTTACACTAAATTGAGTTTTCTTCTTTAAGTTTAATGTTTAGTAGGTTTTTCAGTATATTAAGTTTTTGGGCTGCCAATATTACAGGGTTAATTCACCCAAAAATGAAAATTATCCCATAATTGACTCACCCTCAAGCCATCATAGGTGTATATGGACGTTACCGGAAGCCAGTAAAGTTATAAATATGGATATTTGTCTTACAAAAACGCATCGCTTCGCTTCAGACGGCCTTTATTAACCCCATGGAGCCGTATGGATTACTTTTATGATGGATGGATGTGCTTTTTTGGGCTTCATAAACCTTGAAAGAGTCAGGATATTATTTAATATAACTCTGATTGTGTTTTGGCTGAAAGAAGAAAGTCATATACACCTAGGATGGCTTGATGGTGAGTAAATTATGGGATCATTTTTGGATGAACTAGCCCTTTAATGCATAAACTAATATTAATTAATTACATTTTACAACATTATGTGTATCCAGGCTGTCTAGTCCCAGATATAAAATACGAAATCTTTACAATACCGTGCATGAAAAGTATTTTCTTATATATCATACATTTATAGAAAACTAAAACTAAGTTATAGTATTATATATAATAGGTTTTCGTTTATGATATTAACACTGCTTCAGTACACATATACAGTAACGTTACACATAGTGCAGATCTATGCACTTCATTGATCATACATATTAGACATTAGACATCAGCCTGCATGTACAGTGCAGTCAAAATCAAAGTATATACGACACATTTAATTGTTTTGCAATACAATGACACCTAAATATGTTGGTCTTTCTTTTACAAATATAATCATCTAACGTTCAGTAGAATTAATTTAGAAATCCCAATGTAACTTAACTCAAATTGAGTAAATCACACCGGTGACAACACGATTACAGAAAGGTTAATACAGGTCTAGTAGAAGGTTAGCAGCACAGATATCATTCAGAATGGTTATAATAAAATCACGAAACACTGGGTCTTAATGAACTTCATCTAGTTTCGCAACATGAATCCATTTCCTGAGAAAGCAAACGCTTTCAGTTTTGCTTTTGAAAAAAGAAAGATATCTCCCCTCAGGACCTGCGCGTCTCGCCATTAAGGTGTAACACACTGTTTTCTGCTTAAATTCAGCCATTACTGACATAAACACTCATATATTCTCCTCAGAGAAATAAAGATGCGAATGTACCTGTCGTCTCTCCTCACACACATTCGGCCTACCGACCTGACTGACACCGACTCAACCGTTAACGGCCTGAAGGATGAAACCACCTTCATTTCTCGTTCCCTTTCCCTCGTTTTCCTCTCGGTCACGGGCTCACCGGTGTGTAACCCAGACTCTCGGTTTAGGATCTTTGCTCACCTTGTAGGAGTCAGTGGCTAGTAAGATGTTGAAGTCCACGGCGCCTGTGTGCTGCTCCATCTTCCCCTTGACGTGACTGGAGTCGCGCGCTACTGTCAGTTTCTGTTGTTCCCTCTCAACCAACCGCCGTTGATGAGGAGGGTGAGTGACGCCATCAGAATGGGCGGGACCGAATGGGGTGGACTGGCCAATCAGTGGATGAGGAGAGCGGAACGTCATTGCAGGGAGTGAGGGGTGTTTTTTTTTTTTTTTTTTTTTTACTTTCATAAAAGCTCACAATGTCATTTAACATCAAACATAAGCCAAACATAATTAGGGAAAACATATAACAGATCTTACACTGTACAGAGTAAAACATTAAATTCTACAAATTATTTTCTTTCAATATATAAGAGATGTTTGAAGAGAGGCTTGGTACTTCTTTTTTTTTTATTAACATTTTGCAAGAAACAACAATTAACATTCATTTCATAAACATAAATCCTACTGACATTTGAAATTAACATTGAGTAGAACAATTGACTTTGTACGAGGGACATTTACAGTATTGACATTCAAACAGTAGGAATATATATATATATATATATATTAAGAAAAGCAAAGAAATAAATTTGCATTACTTTCGTTTTGACTCAGGGGGATAGAAAGATCTAATTTAAACATGTCTGTTCATTTAATATCTGGGATGTTTTAATTGCTTTTTTGTTTCTTTTAAATGTACATAGGGAATCGTGAGGCGTGGTACTTATCAGAAAGTGAATGGCTGAATCAGAAAGAGATTGTTTATCAGAAAGCCCGTAACTTTATGTTTTGCTTTACCATTTACTATGATTGTCCTAAACAATATAATTTTACATTATAGAATTATCAATTTTTCATTGTATATATTAGTATATGTAACCCCTTTGTTTTACTTTTTATTTTCAAGTGGTGCCATAAAATTTTATTTTGAAAAGACATTTGTGTAAATTATGGAACTACCAGTGCACATTATATATTATTTCATTCTTTGATGTGGATCGTTGAATGTCTATGCAATTTAATTTTAATTTCTGTTTGAGACATGTCAGTGGGATGGTTTTGGTTTATTGTTTTCAAACAAGATAGCCCTATCTATGAAGCAATACAGATTATAACTATATAGCTATACAAACGTTATTTTTAGCCAATATGTTATAGTTCAATTTGATCTAGTCAATAAAATGATTGGCATGTTCTGACCAATCTCTGGACGAGCTGATAATGACGTCAAGACAGGGCCCACCACCTCAAACTCAGCCAATCACAGGGCTGTTGTAGCCGCTCTCTGATTGGCCGTGCGAAAGGCTGTGTAAATGACGTCAGTCCTACAGATCATTGACTGCAGTTTCATATAACCGACAGAGGGGGAGGCGTTATTAAATAGTAAGATTTCTAATCTAGGTTAAATACCCATTGGCCTCAGAAAGAAATTAGTAAAGTCTACTGTTTTTTTGTTAGTTCTTTTTTACAAACATAAAAAGTTATATATTAGTAGACTGTCCTGTTGTGTAACAGCAAGGAGCCAGGTGTTATGTAATGATTGTAAAATCTTACATATATGGCTAAATTGTTGCTGAACCAACCAACCAACTCGAAGTTTCTTTCCATAAATTCACACTCTCATTCCATAAATTCAAGTTTCATTCCATATATTTAGTTTTATTCCATATATTCAAGTTTCATTCCAAATATTCACACTCTCATTCCATATATTTAGTTTCATTCCATATATTCAAGGTTTTAATTCCAGATATTCAAGTTTCATTCCATATATTCAAGGTTTTAATTCCAGATATTCAAGTTTCATTCCATATATTTAGTTTCATTCCATATATTCAAGTTTTTATTTCCATAGGCTATATTCAGTTTCTTTCCATATATTCACACTCTCATTCAATATATTCAAGTTTCATTTCATATATTCAGAGTTCCATTCCATATATTCACATTCCCCCATATATTCAAGTCTCTTTCTGGACTTTCATTCCATATACTCAAACCTCATATAATAAATACAATAATTTTCTGAACGACATATCCAGTATGTACTGTATAAATGTGTGCCTGTCTTGTAACACACCACTAGAGGACACCATTGCACAAATAATGTAGGCGAATAAAACGTCTCTAACATTGACAAAATGTTAATTGTTGTATTGTTGACATGTAAATAACTAAATAAAAAGTGAAAATAGTGATATAAAATAGTGATATAATAATGTTTATAAAATAGTGTTTCTATAAGTGATTGAACTGGAAATCACCTGATTTAAAAATGCATTAACAACTTTTATATTTTAAATATGCATCGCTATGCAATCTAAAACCCTTATTGTCTATGCAAAAACATATTTGCATGCAAAAAGATATATGCATATTATAAAAAAACAGCCTACAACATGTTATGCATGTGTAAAGTCGAGTGTGAGCAGAAGTGTGTGTCAGGCCAATGGGTGCAGCATCTGAATGCGTGTGATCAGATGGTGAGAGGAGGGGAAACTAACGCGCGTGTGGGACTGACTGACTGTCGCGTTTATTTTGGACTAATAACTGCTGGAATAAGAACGGTTATACTTGTATGTGGCCTGGATTGAGTTTCACTGCATCCATGTATAAGTATTCACTCGACCGCTTTCAGGTTCTTTGCCTCTGCGTTTGTTGAACGGTGAGTTTAATATTTTTTCCGCTTTTTTTTACGGCAACCTTCCGGCAAAACCGTTACTTCAGAGCTGTCAGTGTTATAACTAGTTTGTCTTGTTATTTTGTGTAACTATGACATTGCACCATAGATAAATTACTCGTGTTTCTACTCTAAATATCATACTTGTTAAGAGTGTCATTAAAGAAACTTCCGCGTTTGCTGTGCGTTTCTACAACATGGACATTTTTAAGGTTTAGTCTTGCAAACTGGTCGATGTATTAAACCAATGATTGATTGCAGTGACATTCGGTTTGCGTTATTTGCTTACTTTTCTGCTTCGTCAACATTAGTTGTCTGAAGGGTTAGCACATTTGTGCTTCCTGCTTTGGTGACTTCCTTTGCATAAAGTGAACGTTTTCTCTTATCAGATTGTATGTTTGATAATGTAACCCTGTAACAAGTAGAATATATCTAAAGAAATATGTTTATAAATAAAATGCAGTACTGAAGACTATAAGTAACATTTTAAGCATATTACACCTGTTCACCTGCTATACCGCCAAATGAATGTTGTTAATGGAGTCCCACTGGATTTTTTTCTTTACATTTATTTTTTATTTTTTTGAGGAAGCTATTTTAGGTGTAATCATTACAGTCATCCATTTGTAAAATATAGTGGTGGTGGTGGCTTATTCGTGCATGAAATTAAAGGAAAAGTTAACCCAAAAATGAAAATTATCCCATGATTGACTCACCCTCAAGCCATATGTGTATATGACTTTCTTCTTTCAGCCAAACACAATCAGAGTTACATTATATAATATCCTGGCTCTTCCCAGCTTTTTTGCCCGAGTTTTTGAAGTTCAGAAAAGCGCATCCATCATAAAAGTAATCCATACGACTCCAGTGTGTTAATAGATGCGTTCTGAAGTGTAGCGATGGGTTTTTGTAAGACATATTTGAACTTTATTAACTAAAATATGAATATTAACCATTTCAAGTGAAACGGATGAAACATAGCAAAGGCCGATGGGTCAGAGGTCACCCTTCCACCGGAACTTGACTCTCTCATGAACGCGCGTAAAGCCTTAAGTGGGGGTAAATTATGGGATAGTTTTCGTTTTTGGGTGAACTATTCCTTTAAGCAGCCCTAGTCCTTTTTTGTGAAAAAACTGCTCTTTCTTTTACCAATTTAGCATTGGTTATGGAACAGCAAGCCAGTGATGATGAACCACCAGTAGTTCGTAGAGAGGAAACCAAGAGGAGAAGAAGAAAAATGAAAGCATTTACATCTAACTCCGCTATATCGATGGATCATATACCGGTTGAGTTTATACTTCCCACCATCAACAAAAACACCAAGATCTTAGACACGCTGCAACTGGAAGTGACTGGAAATTGGACGGTCGAGCAGGTGAAGGTCCAGCTTTGGCACAGAGCTGTAACCACTAAGATATGCCCTGAGTTTTACCAAAAATACTCTCCAGACCACTGCATCCTACTCTACCAGAAGAAGGGCAACTGGTATGAGATCTACGACAAGCAGCAGGTATTCCAAACCCTTGACTGTATCAGATATTGGAAAGCATTGAGGAAAGAGGTTGGGAAGATTCATCTGGTTGTTAGACCACAACCTGTTGAGGATTCGCTTCAGTACCAACGGTTTCTCAACCACCTAATCGGATACGATGTTACCGATGTAAGCAACGTGCATGACGACGAACTGGAGTTCACACGAAGAAAGCTACTGACCCCTCGGAAAATCGAGCTGTCTGATCGAGATCCCAAACTGTACTCGATGGATCCCTGGATGAGTATGAAGCCTCTTCCTGAATACTTGCTGAGCAAAATAAGTAACAATCACATTTTGGTGGTGATACACAAGGATACAACAAGCCAGACCATTAAGGTGTCTATAGATGACACGCCTGTCGGGGTTCTTCAGAGCTTCTTCGCCAAGATCACTAACAAGAGAGCACTTTTAGGCATATCAGAAGACGTCAGTGAATCCGATTTTGTCTTGAGGGTTTGTGGACGAGAGGAATACCTATATGGCAACCATTCGATTAAAAATTTCCACTGGATCAGACAGTGTCTTAAAAATGGTGAAGAGATCCATCTGGTTTTAGAGGATCCACCAAACCCAGAACAAGATGTGGTCCAAAAAGAGGACTGGTCTCAAGTCGACGACTGCACTGGAGTCGCCGGGACTCACGAACAACTGACCATCACTGAGAAAGACCACGAGAAGGTGTTCACCATCTCCCTTTGGGACTGCAATCGTAAATTCAGGGTGAAGATCTTGGGGATTGACATACCAGTTCTCCCACGTAATTCAGAGTTGATCGTGTTTGTCGAGGCCAGCATTTTCCACGGACAACAGCTCCTGGCAATAGAAAGGACAAACTCCAAACCCTTCACAGAGGAGGTGCTTTGGAACACATGGTTGGAGTTCAACATAAAGATCAAGGATTTGCCCAAAGGTGCCAGACTTAGCCTTCAGGTGTCGTGTGGAAAAGCCCAGACTCAAACGTCCAAGGAAAATGAGTGCAAAAACAAGAGCCGCTTGCTCTACTATGTCAACCTGTTGCTGGTGGACCACCGTTCCCTGCTCAGACAAGGGGAGTTCATCTTGCACATGTGGAAGATGCCCGAGAAGAATGAAGACCACAGTAGCGTTAACGCAGACAAACTTACGTCCGCAACCAACCCGGACAAGAACAACTCCATGGCTGTTGCCATTCTCCTGGACAAGTACTGCTACCCTGTGGCTCTTCCCAAGAGCAAGGACACTCCGGACTCGGAAATGGAGGGCGAGAGAGGACAAAGAGAGATGCCCAACCATCTGCGCAAACAGTTCGAGCAGATTATTGCTACCGACCCCTTGCATCCACTCACCTCCGAAGATAAAGAATTGCTCTGGCACTTCCGGCAGGAGTGCATGAGGGATCCCAAAGCATATCCAAAGTTTCTTTCCTCCGTTAAGTGGGGGAAACAAGAGGCTGTGGGGATTACACACTGTCTTCTGGAGAGGAGCACTGTATGGGACCGAAGCTCGCTTGATGTGGGTTTGGCTTTACAGTTACTGGACTGCCACTTCTCTGATGAAAACGTGCGCTCTTTGGCCGTCCGGAAGTTGGAGACTCTTGGGGATGATGATGTCCTCCGGTACCTCCTGCAGCTTGTTCAGGTGAGCCTCGGGTGATAACTTACAACACACGCCATGGTTGGTTTTGCATATCATAACTCAACATGAACAAAGGAACTTCAGCTAGCTATTAAAATCAGCAAGGGAATATTTACATGAAAATGAATCACCCGACTGTATGATTGATAACAGTATAATGTGAAGTGTGCAACTTGGTTATTTGTTTTTTGTTTTGTAGGCTGTAAAATTTGAGCCGTACCATGACAGCGCACTTGCCAGGTTCCTCCTCAAACGTGCACTTAGAGTAAGTCAGAGCTTCATCCGACTGCAGTTTTTACGTAAAAATGTTTTCAGTTTAACATGCCAACTCTTTCGACTCCTTCACAGAGCAAGCGCATCGGCCATTTCTTGTTCTGGTTCCTGCGTAGTGAAATCGCTCAATCCATGCACTATCAGCAGAGGTATGCCGTAATTCTGGAAGCTTATCTTCGTGGTTGTGGTGAAGCCATGCTGCAGGACTTCAGGAAGCAGGTGGAGATCACAGAGGCCTTGCAAAAAGTCACTCGTGAGATTAAGCAAATGTCTGCTGAAAAGTATGACGTTTCACCACAAGGTGATGACTACAAGCCAGTATTTGTCTCTAGTGTATTGCAATAGGCCAACTCAGTTCATTGTATATCTAATGTGGTGGGAACACTGTAGTTGTTACTCAGCTGCGCCAGAAACTGGAAGGTCTGCAGATATCAGGGTTGCCGGACAGCTTTAAAGTACCTTACGACCCGGGGCTACGGGCAGGGGCACTTGTGGTACGTAAAACTGTACAGTCATCTTACATTTTAGTGTCTACTGACATACAGTGCTTCTAGTTTTAAAGGAATATCGCAGATTCAATACAAGTTCGACAGCCTTTGCAGCTAAATATTGATCACCACAATAAATAATTTTGACTTCGTCCCTTGTTTTCTTTGAAAAGCATCACAAATCGACATTACAGTCTGGCACTTGCAATGGAAATGAATGAGACTGATTTTTGGAGGATTTAAAAGCAGATTCTAATGTAAAAAAAAAAAAAAACATTAATTCTCTGTTAAATCTTGTATTAGTAGAGCTGTTTAAATAATTTTGACAGTCGTTTTAGAGTTTATTACATTGCATTGTCATGGCAATGACATTGCATATAACTTTACAGTGCTTTTTTTAACTCTAAAATCATGTTAACATGCACATTGTTGAATATTTTAACGTTTACTATAATTGGCCCCATTGACTTCCATTGTAAGTGTCTTACTGCAAAAACAGGAGTAACTTGTAAAGAGTAACTTTAACTTGTAATGAACATTGAACATTCCATTAATATCCTGTAAAAGCATCAATAAATATACTAAGACCCAGTTTCTAAATGAATAGCCTTTAGATAATGCACCCATTAAACAATGCACCATATTAATTGTAGATTGAACAATGCAAAGTGATGGCATCCAAGAAGAAACCCTTATGGCTTCAGTTCAAGCGAGCCGACCCAACCACCTTGTCGAGTGACACAATTGGAGTCATCTTTAAAGACGGGGATGACCTTCGCCAGGACATGCTGATATTACAGGTAGACATGATCATTTAAATGCATGCTAGCATTCATCATCACCCACATTACCAACGCTGTCTCTTTTCTTTCTTTCAGATTTTACTAATAATGGAGTCTATCTGGGAGCTGGAATCCTTGGATCTTTCCTTGTTACCATACGGCTGCATTTCCACTGGAAATAAAATTGGTAACGTTTGATGTGTTTTTAAAAGTTTTTTCCAAACACTGCAATGAGTCAAAACTACATAACATTCTTGAACAATGTAAGGACTTCTCCTCTTCTAGGAATGATTGAAATAGTGAAGGATGCCACTACTATTGCTAACATTCAGCAAAGCACTGTTGGGAACACCGGAGCTTTTAAAGACGAAATCCTCAGCCAATGGCTCAGTGAAAAGTGTGTCAGTGAGGACAAGGTATGTTCTTATTTCCACTTGAACTCTTTTATTTGCTAAAGAGGAAGGAAACGCCTCACTTCCTGGAGTCTTGGTTTGAGGGCGTCTGCCTTTGTGTAGACCAGACATGGCACCTACACACATCCAGTGTGCTATTTTTACTCAGCTTGACTCATTTACCAACACCTGCGAGTTTGGTGAAGTTCAGTGAGGTTAGATCATACGTCACACCTTTGCCTCACTTGTTTGCATGTTTGTATTTGCTTGATGCAAATGTGAAAAAGGTCAGGCATTGGTGATATGTCATGTTTGTGCTTTTTTTTTTCCATCCTCACACCACCTCTTTAGCACCAGCAAGCTGTTGAACGCTTTGTGTTCTCCTGTGGAGGGTATTGTGTGGCAACTTATGTCCTGGGCATTGGTGATCGTCACAATGACAACATAATGATCACAGAGACAGGTAATTATTGTTATTACAGTAACCTCTCGGCTAGAATACTGCCGTTTAAAGGACTATTCCGGGTTCAAGTTTAGGTCGATCAACAGCATTTGTGGCATAATGTTGATTACAACTAAAAACACAGGTTTTAACAGGGGAATTATTGCAAGTGCCACGTTTTAAAAACCAAAAATTGGCCCCCATTCGCTTGCATTCTAAGTGCCTCACCTTAAAGGGACAGTTCACCTCACAGTTTTTTCTTTTAAAAAGCAGATATCAAGGTTAAAGGGATAGTTCACCTAAACATTTAAATTCTGTCATCATTTACTCACCCTCAAGTTGTTCCAAACCTGTAAGAGTTTATGTGTTCAGATGAACACAAAGGATGATATTTTGAAGAATGTTTGTAACTTAACAGTTGTTGGGCACCATTGACTTCCATAGTATGGGGAAAAAAAAATACTATGGAAGTCAATGGTAGCCCACAACTGTTAACTTATCCATATTCTTCAAAGAAATCTTCTTTTCTGTTCAACAGAAGAAAGAAACTCATACAGGTTTGGAACAACTTGAGGGTGAAAATATCCCTTTAACCTTAATATCTGCTTTTTAAAAGAAAACGAGTCTGAATTATATACATATATTTTTTTGTGCTAAGTAAAATCATGCAGCAAACACTGGTGTTTGAGTTCAACCTGTATTGAAGCCTGAATATTCCTTCGGTCAATAATCACTTCAAGTAACAATAACAAAATGTATGTTTTCCACCAGGAAACCTCTTTCACATTGATTTCGGACACATCCTTGGAAACTACAAGAGTTTCTTGGGGATAAGCAAGGAGCGAGTTCCCTTTGTGCTAACTCCTGATTTCCTCTACTTGATGGGCACGACAGGAAAAAAGAGCAGCACTCATTTTCTCCAATTTCAGGTAGATGCTTACGCTCTTAATATTTCACCCGTAACGACATAGCAAATGATTCGTTACAATGTATTTCGATGTATTTCCACTTTAGACACTCTACTAACTACAAGTAACTTTGCAACTACATGTCAACTAACTCTCATTAGAGTATTAGTAGACTGTTAGGTTAGGGTTCGGGTTAGTAGAATAAGTTGACTTATAGTCAGTAGAATATCTTTTTAAGAGCAGCACAATAAATTAGGGAATGTAACAATGTATCGTGACACAATATATCGCAATACAAAAATGCAACTATGTATCGTGGATAGTGACAATATATATTGTGTATAGTTCACCCCAAAAAATCACGTTTTCAGAGTTTTAGTGTCAATCTACTATATATAATGTTGAATATAATGTATAATAATGCAATGGGGGAATATTTGCGTGTCCTGATAATGCCAAATGTCTAAAAAGTGCTGCATTATTTTAAATATATCTAGTCAGTGACAGAGTACAAGCATATTCGTCCAAAATAATTCTGTATTTTCAGCTTCAGAATCATGAATATTGTTATTCTGGTGTCTCTATTGTCCTGTGCATTTTCCAGCACCAAGTCCAAACCTATTCATTTATGTATTTATGCAACACCAACAATGTTATATCAAATTTTGCATTTTAATCAACAGTAAAAAAAAAAATTGTGTCATATGTCTTAGAATAAATATGGTATTGTGAGTTCAGTATCGTGATATGTATCGAATCATGACATGAGCGTATCGTTACACCCCTAAAATAAAGTGTTAGCGGATATTAAGCATACAGTCTACTAATACTCTAATGACAGTTACTTGATATGTAGTCGCGGGTTGCTGTGACTAAACATAAACTTCCTCATAAACGCAGAACGTTTGCCTGAGGGCCTACCTGGCTCTGAGACACCACACCAACCTGCTGATCATCCTGTTCTCCATGATGCTGATGACCGGCATGCCTCAGCTGACCAGCAAGGAGGACATCGAGTACATACGGGAAGCGCTGACGGTCGGGCGCTCGGAGGACGAGGCCAAACAACACTTCTTGGACCAAATCGAGATCTGTCGAGACAAGGGTTGGACGGTGCAGTTCAACTGGTTCCTACACTTGGTGCTAGGCATTAAACAAGGTGTAGAGAAGCGTTCAGCTTGAAGACATGCAGCACAGCTACTTCATGAAGTAAATCAGTGCCTTCGTTTTAGTGTTTAGTTACTACTTTTAGATTTTTTAGCTTTTTATAAACCTAAATTATATTCTTATTTAATGCATGCATGTGATGCATTGCTTTTTTTTCTTAATGCAGTCTTGATATTGTCTTGCACTGCAACACAATACATTTTTTGTTTGATTTAGAGATTGGGTCATTTTAAATGCCCATAATAAAGCTGTAAATAGGAGAAGTGCTGGTATTCTGTTAATCTTGCATCTGCATAAATTTCGCAATGGAGCACCAAGTCTTTTTTTTTTTCTTTTCTTTTTTCTGGTTGATAGCAAAATGGTTTTGGATTTTATACTGACAACATGCAATTTGTTTTACTAATGTCATGGTTGAAATGCCTTATTCGCTTTTATTTGTCACCCTTTATTAATTTATTATGACTGTTGTCTGGTCATGTGATGTCAATAAGGTGGGCATGGTATGTAGAGCAACACTGCTTTTTCTAGAAAGAAAATATTATTAAAAATAAAGAGGCAGTGGAAACTTTATTGATGATAATCATTATTACTAACTGTAATCTTTAGTTTAATATCTAACCCGCAAGAGCACTTCTAACATGATTTTTTTAACATATATTTAACTTTATATTAAAATGCTTTGTAAATAAACAGTGTCATGATAATTCTTCATCTTAATTCAAATGACTTCTTTAATCTGAAAGCATGAAATACCCAGATGACTTTCTTAATGCAGTGGAGCACAGAAGATACTATCTATCTATCTATCTATCTATCTATCTATCTATCTATCTATCTATCTATCTATCTATCTATCCAATTAAAGTTAGTGGGGTCCAAAGTTTTTAGATTCCCATGGACTTAATATCTGTACAACTTCAGGTGAAATCATTTTCAAAAACTTTTATTTTGTGTTCCAAAGAACAAAGAAAGTCATAGAAGTTGGGAATGAGTAAATTATGGTCATATTTTGGGTGAACTATCCCTTACATCATCATGGTGTTTCCAGTGAGATGTTGCCAAACATCACTGAACACGGACAACTGTTGACAGAGGTGAGTTAAGCCTTTCTTTCATGTTGTAATTCCAGTTTTTCCTCCATTCATTGCTAAGAGGAAGAATTTCCTTTCCTCCTGTATTGATTTACCTGCAACCAGAGAGAGCTAACGTTAGAGGTTTCTATCAGCTCCAGGAGGACTGTATACAGTTTGGGAAAATCGCCTATATTTATTGCACTGCCAAAATTCATGCTGTGGAAAAAGTGAAGTGCTTAGAAACTGACCATTGATAATACTATAAATTCACGCGTGAATAAACCTTTACATCATCCTCATGTTGTTGACCTTGAAGTGAAAACAGCTTCCCTGTTTATCCGTTGATAGTAGGATCACGTGACGGTCCTTGAAATCATGAAGAGGAACATTTACAACGACGAAAAGCCGCTGACCAAGTTGGACAAAAACACATTATCACACAGAATGATTCAGTGAATCACATACAAATATTTTCTCTACGTGTTAAACAGTAATTTTATATTATGTAATTCTTGCTATGATGAACCCAGTTTACAGACCTTATTCAGAGCAGCGCCATATCATTATGAAAACGAGACTGTGAGGGATAAATATAAAATAAAAACCTGTATGAAGCCCCTAGATCACTTATAATTTTCCACAGCTTATGTTGTCTGTTGTTTATCTATTGTCTTGAAATTTCTCTTAATGAAATGTTTGCAGTATAACAAAGTTCTCTCAAAGTTATGAACAAACATTCCTCGGGTTACGTTAATAGAGCATTTGTTGAAAGTTATAGGCTAATGATCTCAAAACATTAGCATAAAAAATATCTAGGTTATACATTGTTTATAGAAGGTTTTTTTGTGAAAAGTTAAACAAAATGTCAGATGAACGTCCGATTAAATAGAGAACGTTCTAGAATATCAATCCCAAAAATTTTACAAAATGGAATTTTACAAAATGAAAAAAACATCACGTTAAGCATTCGGAAATAACGTGTCCATAGCTTATTGGGAATGTTAGAAAAATGTTCTCAGAATATTTTTGTTCGCTGGGATGTCTTATTGCAATGTTTTTGCAATGTTGAAAATTCCTTATTGGCTTCTAGTGTTTCTGTTGACGCAATTTTTTGGGGTTTTGTCGGTTCTACAAATAAGGAAACTCAGGACTTGGTTTGTTTCTTCATGTCTTCACACACTTTGATTGCAAAAAAGGCAAGTCATCATGGTGTGCCACTTCCCCTACATACAATAAGTACAGTCTAAATATCATTATTAATTTGGAAATAGTGTAGTTATTTTCAACATTTTGTTCATTTGACCAAATAATAGTGTTGAATAAGCGCAAAAAGTCTTCCTTTATGTGTGTGAATCTGAATCTTAAGTCACATTTCACCCCAAAACTGAATTCAAAATAACAAACATTAGTTTGTTAGGTTTTTTATTTTTATTTTTATTAATTAAAATGCAGTGTTTAGAACATCCACCACAGACAGGTCTAAAGGCAATAGAGCTTTTATTCTTTTATTCGTTTTAATGTCAACGTACTGGTTTACAAAAAGCATTAAAGTGCATAAATCTTATGGACAGTGACAAACAGCATTAAAAAAATAAAAATATACATAAAAAGATGATGGCACAAAGAGAAAGACTAATAAATCACAAAGCATAATTTGGATTAGCTTTGCAGTGATTGGTCTGCAAACAAATACTTTTGTAGACTAAGTCAGTAAAATCATTTAAATAATTACTGAACGTTTTGCCAGTCTTGATTGAGGTCGACATTATAGTGCATTAAAATATCTGATATTGATTTGGCATCTATTTATACACTCCCAAACAAATCCAATCTCTTCCCTAAGCGTTATCTTTACCAACACATCTTCTAATCTGCTGGGATTTTAAGAGTTGCACACCAAAAGGTGGAAAACCAGCTGTCTTTTTCAGGTGCCATCAGGCACGCCTTCATGGTCGCCGTTGGGAAGGTCTCCATCATCTGGCGTCTGGCATTCCAGCATCTCCCCGATCACGGCTTTGCGGATCACTCTCAGCCAGCGCAGCTTCAGTTCCTCTGTGTCGGCAGTGAAGCAGTGGACAGATTTGGACTGGCACAGACGGAAGCTGGAGGGAGGATGATCCACGTCCTCAACCTGGTAACCCAGGAGCGGGATGGTACACTGGGCTTTGACATCCTGGGGGAAAAAATCCCAAAGAAACTGGACTGAGTCACGGTCGATATTAACATTTAAATCTAGAAAAGATAAGTTACTAAAGCTTGGGGATTGTTATGGCGTTCTGAGTGGTTGCTAAGGCGTTGCTAAGGTGATTTTAAGGGTTTCTGGTAATAGCAACTTGACAAGTGGTTGCTAAGGTGTACAGAGAGGTTGCTTGGCCGTTGTTAAGCGGTTTCCAAGGTTCCAGATGGTAGCTAAAACGTTGCTAATGTGTTCTGAGTTGTTGCTAGGTTGTTGCTATGCAGTTGCTGATGCTTTCAGAGTAGTTGCTAGGGTTTCAGATGGTAGCTAGGATGTTTCTAAGTGGTTGCTAGGTTGTGACTAGGTGTTCAGAGCAGTCTCTGGGGTTTCAGAAGGTAACTAGGAAGTTGCTAAGGTGTTCTGAGTGGTTTTCAAGGCTTTAGATGTTTGCTAAAGCCTTCGGATCAGTTGCTAGGGTTTCAGATGGTAGCTAGAATGTTGCAGAGTGGTTGCTAAGGAGTTCTGAGCTGTTTCTAGCTGTTGATAATGATTTCAGAGTAATTGTTAATGTTTCAGATGGCAGCTAGGATGTTGCTAAGTGGTTGCTAAGGTGTTCCAAGTTGTTACTAGGTTTCTAATGGTTGCTAGGATGTTGCTAAGCAGTTGCTAATGCCTTCAAAGTTATTGCTATGGTTTCAGATGGTAGCTAGGATGTAGCTAAGTGGTTGCTTAGGTGTTTTGAGTGGTTGCTAGGGTGTTGCTTAGATGCTCAGAGTAGTTCCTGGGTGTAATGTATTGATATCATACATGACACTGTGGTTTCAGATGGTAGCAAGGACGTTGCTAAGTGGTTGCTAAGGTGTTCAAAGCAGTTCATCAAGAGTTGCTATGCTCTGAGCTGTTACTAGGGTGTTGCTAAGCAGATCCTAATGTGTTCAGAGTGGCTGCTAGGGCATTGCTTTGTCAAGCCAAGATAACAGAAAGATAATCTGATAATAGATAAAGATAATAAGAAGAAATCAGCATATTCAATGATATCTTTAGCCCATTATTGTGAGTGTCTCTCACCTGTGGAGCGCCATACAGGTAAAGCACCAGTGCTTCATGCTGTGGAATCACACACCAGAACCTCTGACACAGTTTAGTTTTGTCACTGTACTGCAGGAAGCCACACAGAACACTGTTTCCTGAGACCTGAGCTGCTTCAATCTGGTAAAGGTCAGGTGGAGAAAAATCAAAAACGCTTCACGCAGACAGAAAGAAAAAAAGAAAAACCCATCAATAACAAGTACCTCAAGAATTCCTCTTTTCTTCCCGGCAACTGGTTCCTCGGTGTCCACTCTGCCGGTCAGAGTGAAGTAACAGTCTTTACAGACCTTATTTAATCTGTTACTGTCGTACCTCAGTTGCGCCTTGTAGTCCGAACATTTATGGCACACAACCTGAAACACATCTTAGAACATAAGCTCATCTTTTAAAGTACAAAAAAAAGATTGCTTCACTTCAAAACCTTCTAAAAAAACAATATTATAACCATGTAAAGTTTGAAAAAAATAATAATAATAATTAATAGGAAATTTTGTATCATATTTAATCACAAAATATTTGATCATATAGTATGATATAGTGAGAATATGGAGCTCAAACTCGAGGAGGAAAAACACCTCCGTTTTATTCAGAGGCCCACAATAAAATATGCAATTTGGTGCAGATGCTGATATTTATTTGGCCATATTTATATAAGAAGATAATTCTGATAGTAAATCAATTAGATAACAGTATACTTACAAAAAATGCACAAAAATATCAGTCATCACTCTATATATGCCAATATTAAGATGATATTTAAATGCTTATTTTTATTATCAAAGCTTTGTAGTTTTAAAACATATAATGCAATACAATGATGATTGAGAGATGACCAAATAAAACTTCATCAAAAGCCTGATAATCATATTTGATACTCTCAGATTTTTCTAATAAATGATGTATGGATTATAAAGTAAAACCAAGCTGCTTCAGTCCAGTAAGTGTTCATCTTGAAATATTACTAAAGTTATTCTTACGTTTTCACAGCAAATATACACGTGAACCACGAGATGAAGGTAGTTTTTTACAATTATACTTACTTATACTTAAACTATCAATCAGACGACTGAAGGCATGTAGTAGATGATAATATAGAGGCTGTATCAAATGATACAGTAGCCATTATAAGGGTTTGAGTTATGGTTGGTCTATAATAATTCATTTAACATTGCTAGAAGTTAACAGTAAGTCCTCATTTGGATATCTAGTTAAACTTATTTCTGTCATGACTCAAACTCTCTGAGAGTTTGGAATGGTAATGAGCATGACAATGATAATGTGTTTGGTCCGAATAGATCTATTGCTGCTGCTTCTGTTTATTAAAGGGATATTTCACCGCATGGAAAGATGAATGTGTATTTAAATTGGGTCATTTATGTAGTAGAAATGTGAAGTTATTTTAGAAGTTGGTGCCTTCTAGACTGAGAAAAGCCAGAAAATGTATTTTTGGCTCATGTGGATGAAAGACTACAACTCCCAGAATGCACTTGCTTCGCTGCCCTACGAGGACACTCCCAAGCCACGCCTCCCGGTTACAGAGGGCAGTGTTGGGAGAAATGATACAGCTAGGCTACTAGTCGACTCAAAACAGATCCCCCTATGGGCGAGTTGAACACATGCGGGACGAGCTTCTCCTACTGGCTGGAGTCTCTCGCCTCTGGACAGAAGAGTCTCTGATGAGCTAAATGATGATTTTTGCGTCATCTGAGGTTTTCTTCCAGACACACAATACAGAAATCTCTCGTCTCAGGGGGACATGAGGGAGGGAAGCACGGTCACTCGAAAATACTACCGGGTTTCAACTGATACAAAGCTTAATGCTAATCGGTGAAGTATCCCTTTAAAGCTGCTGCTGCAGAGCAAGTACGTAACTTGCCACTGCCAATACACACGACATGCTGCTGCTGTACAAGCATACATGGATCAGATGTAGCAGATCTACACAGGTGGAGCTGGGGAAGGAGGAGGGTTTCTGAAAGAGCTCTGCAAACTGCTACAGCAAACATTAGGCAAGAATTTGAATGTTGAGCAAGCTCATTGGCTACCAATACAGTGGGAACCAATCAGCTGTGCCCTATAGAGAATGATGTAATTGACCATTCGCAAAGACCCGCCCCTTTTAGTTACTGTTGCTATGTCCGACAAGCCACGCCTCTCTCACGCCACAGCATGTTCTCACGCAGAGAAACATACATCGCGGAGCAGAGAGGACACTGACAACACACTGACAGACCAGGTTACTTTTGATATGAAACAAAGTCTCAACTTTCAAATTTGGTCACTTTTTAAAGAAATTTAAACAATAAATACCGTTTTGTGGCTCTTTAATGTGCCTGACAGATCGCTCAGTTACAGCTGCTCATGAACCGATCATCTCTTCCTTCTAGTTAGTTTATAGCATCAAATAAACATGAATGAACATCAGAAGGAATGTTGTTTTAACCGCGGGCAGACGTCAGTACACTACGTTTTTCAGGTTCAAATCCTCCAACGTTAATCTACTAACTCTCCTGACTGCTTTGTCGGACAAAAATGGCGGATGGCGGATTGTGATTGGTCAGATCGCCTGTCAATCAAACTCCCTGCGAAGGGTCAATTGCAAGCAGATTGGACTATCAAGAGTCAAGAGTTTCATGACAGAACTTTGTATGCATGCAGACTCACGTATCCACATGCCCTGCAGTGGTGTCTCCTGCGGGTCAGAGCGTTGAAGGGCTCCTTGCATTTCATGCACATGGTCACTTCGTTGTCCCGAATCCAGCGCGGCGCTCTCTTCCCCAACTCCTCTTTCTGAAAAACACATGAGCCCAGATAAAGAAAGTGTTTTCAATAAAGAACAGTGCATGAATTCACTCTCTTGAACTCTTTAGCGCGCTGTTTTGCACATTTCTACTTACAGACACCTCATCCGCCACTTCTTTAGAGGCTGACTTGAAAGTTTCATTCTTCTGCTGAAAGATTTCAATGGTCTCCTGGAACGCCTGGAACGTAAACAACCCACATTAAAACGTTCCTATGGAGAGCTTGTTTCCGCCACGGAATATAAAAATGAAAAAAATATTTGTATTGTGAAATATAAACTGCCATTTCTGATGAAATTTTTTTTAATTCCAAGTTTTATATCTCGCAATTGCACAAAAAAAAAGTCAAAATTGTAATTGACATAAAAAATGGTCAATTCTGAGAAAAAAATTGAATTGCGAGTAAAAAGTCACAAACTTGTTTTCGCTACATGATAAAAAATTTTTTTTATAACCTCTTAATTCTGACTCTTTTTCTCACAATTCTGAGTTTATATCTCACGAATCAGACATTTCCCCGCTCGCAATTCCTTTATTCCTCATAATTGCATAAAAGTCAGAATTGTTAAGATAAAATATTGCAATTTACTTTTTCTTTCTATTCCATGGCCGAAACAAGCTTCAATACTTTCCTGATCCTTACATTCATATAACTCAGATTTACTTTAGCTGTGAGCAACTGAACGACACTGATACCTTAATCCAGTCCTCTTTGTCTTGCTCTGAGCTGTGAACAACGAAAAGCTACAGTCATTATGAGATTAAAACAGACGCTATTCTTTATAAACACGTCAGATGAGTGGGTTCTGTTGTCACCTGGCCTGCAGCTCCAGCGTTCGCTCTTTACCCGACACCTGGAAAGTGTGAGGATAGTCGTCATTGGAGGTCTCACGCACCTTCATGCCCGCGACGCCGACCCGCTTGCGCACGGTGAACCGCTGACCCACAAGACTGAACTTGGGCACGCAGTACAACAACATGTTGTTAAACTGTAAAGAGAAGGATGCCATGATTAAAATACATAATATAAACATAATCCGGTAACACTTTATGTTACAGTGTCCTTGTTACATTTGTTACATGCACTTACCGTAGTAATAACAGTAAATTATGCATAATTACATGCAACTAACCCTCAACCAAATCCGGTAACACTTTATGTTACAGTGTCCTTGTTACATTTGTTACATGTACTTACTGTAGTAATAACAGTAAATTATGCATAATTACATGCAACTAACCCTCAACCAAATCCAGTAACACTTTATGTTACAGTGTCCTTGTTACATATGTTACATGTACTTACCGTAGTAATAACAGTAAATTATGCATAATTACATGCAACTAACCCTCAACCAAATCCGGTAACACTTTATGTTACAGTGTCCTTGTTACATATGTTACATGTACTTACCGTAGTAATAACAGTAAATTATGCATAATTACATGCAACTAACCCTCAACCAAATCCGGTAACACTTTATGTTACAGTGTCCTTGTTACATTTGTTACATGTACTTACCGTAGTAATAACAGTAAATTATGCATAATTACTTACAATTAACCCTCAACCAAATCCAGTAACACTTTATGTTACAGTGTCCTTGTTACATTTGTTACATGTACTTACCGTAGTAATAACAGTAAATTATGCATAATTACATGCAACTAACCCTCAACCAAATCCAGTAACACTTTATGTTACAGTGTCCTTGTTACATATGTTACATGTACTTACCGTAGTAATAACAGTAAATTATGCATAATTACATGCAACTAACCCTCAACCAAATCCGGTAACACTTTATGTTACAGTGTCCTTGTTACATATGTTACATGTACTTACCGTAGTAATAACAGTAAATTATGCATAATTACATGCAACTAACCCTCAACCAAATCCGGTAACACTTTATGTTACAGTGTCCTTGTTACATTTGTTACATGTACTTACCGTAGTAATAACAGTAAATTATGCATAATTACATGCAACTAACCCTCAACCAAATCCAGTAACACTTTATGTTACAGTGTCCTTGTTACATTTGTTACATGTACTTACCGTAGTAATAACAGTAAATTATGCATAATTACATGCAACTAACCCTCAACCAAATCCTAATCCTACTCTAACCCAATAGTACATGTAGTTAATCAATATTACTCAATACTTAAATATATAATTACACTGTAATAATGACACCTTAAAGTAATTTAAGTAATTATATATTTAAGTACTGAGTAATATTTGGCAACTACATGTACTTACTATAGGGTTAGGGTAGGATTAGGATTTGGTTGAGGATTAGTTGCATGTAATTATGCATAATTTACTGTTATTACTACGGTAAGTGCATGTAACATATGTAACAAGGACACTGTAAAATAAAGTCTTACCTGTAACCCATAATCATATTTTGTAAAGGCTTAATACCTTAAGTAATCTAGGTTCTCAAGTAAATGTATAAATGTTTAGATGTTTGTACTGTGAAACAAGTCAAAAACACTGAGTAAGAAAATAATTTTTAAGCAGTGCGTTTGCATGCACGACCGTGTTTGATTGATCTCACCAGGTAGAGGTATCTCTCCATGGACGAGGTGTTTCTGGCGGCCAGCTTTAGGATCTGTCCTTCTTTAATGAGCTCGTTGGACGGGTTAACGATGTCCTCCTCACATCCCAGCATCTCATAGATCTCCATGAGCTTCTTCAGGTTCTCCTGGAAAACACGCAGAGAAAAGACTTGAAAGCTTAGTTGGTGTTTTAACTCCATGCAAGCTATTTTCAAGGCGAGTAACAAGTTGAAATTCTATAAAAGCAATTTACAAACATACACAAGGTTTTAGTAAGTTTAATTAGTTAACTTTGGTTAATTAATGAATTAATATTAATAATGAGCAATACATTTGTTACAGTATTTCATAATCTTTGCTAATGCTAGTTAATAAAATACAATAAGAAATAACAAAAATAACTGTGTGTTACATAATATTACACACAGATCCAACTAGATATGTATTAGTAAATATTGAAATTAACATCAAGATTAATAAATGCTATGTATTGCTCATTGTTAGTTCATGTTAACTAAAGTAATTAACTCATTTGAATCAATAGAACCTTGTTGTTTTTAAAGTTTGCTTTGGATAAAAACTCTAAAATGGATTCATATTTGATGCTGCGAAAAATTTCTCTTGAAAGTGCTAGACAACTATTTGTCTAAATAAAAAAAAAATCAAATAATAAATGCATTACTTTTATATATATTTTCTATTATTTTATATATATTTTCATATATACAGGTGAAACTCGAAAAATTTGAATATCGTGCAAAAGTTAATTTATTTCAGTAATTCAACTTAAAAGGTGAAACTAATATATTATATAGACTCATTACATGCAAAGTGAGATATTTCAAGCCTTTATTTGCTATAATTTTGATGATTATGAAAACCCCAAATTCAAAATCTCAGAAATTTTGAAAATGTTCATAAGCTGTATGCCATCATCATCAAAATTATAGCAAATAAAGGCTTGAAATATCTCACTTTGCATGTAATGAGTCTATATAATATATTAGTTTCACCTTTTAAGTTGAATTACTGAAATAAATTAACTTTTGCACTAATTAACTTTTGCACTAGTGCTTACTAATTATATTAGTAAGAGTAAATTATTATATATATATAATTTATATAGTGGCTTGAATATACAAAATAGAGTCGTATTTATGACTACAATTGCATATAAACATCATGAATGACACAGTCAGGAAGACGGCCATCTTGTTCTGACTAACGCATGTAACTGGCAGGTTAAGTGAAAGTGTGTCTCACCATCTTGCTGATGGCCGTGTTGGAGTGTGCGGCAGCCATTGAGATGATGTTCAGAGACTCTGGAAAACGGGAAGGAGAAGTGATATCTGAGCTGACTCATTCAGTAATGGAACTGAAAGTCTCTGGGAGCAAAACAACACTTTCACTTTATCCTGTATGTTCACGTTCAGTTGATCATGCTTAGCTCTGAAGGACACACACACACATACGCTGTGCTTGAAACACATAAACATGTCTCACTCTCGGCCTGGCTGCGGTCCGTGTCGTTCTCCGGGAGCTTCTTCAGATAGTCTTTGAGCAGCATCTCGTAGCGAGGGACCCGCTGCACCGGCTCCAGCATGTGATGCTGCAGAGTCAGATTCCCACACACGTCCTGACTCTGAAACACACACATCAAACCCATTTATTCGTTTTGGAAGTCATGCCACTTTGTGAAATCATGGTAACGAATGTTCCGTTTTTAAAACTAGTATGTGTGCATTAATAAACATTTCAACAACAGTTGAATCAATCCAATTAAAAAAATTAGTCGAAATATCATTTATTAAATTCTATTAAAGATACAATTGCAGTGTTGCGTATATATACACACACACACAAGAAATATATAAATTATATATATTATTTAATTTGATATATATTTAAATATTTAACAAATTATTTCATATTATATTAAATATTTAACTGAAAAATCAGACCCAATTATTTTATATAATTTTTATGTATATTTTAGACATTTAACTGGAAAATCAGATCAAGTTATTTTATATTATTTTTATACATATTTTAGATATTTAACTGGTAAATCAAACCAAATTATAATTGTTTTATATATTTGAGCAATTTAATTGGAAAATCAGACCCAATTTTATATATACAGTGGTGGTCAAAATTGATGGCACCCCTGATAAATATGATAAAAAATGGCTGTAAAAAATAAATCTGCATTGTTTATCCTTTTGATCTTTCATTCAAAAAAAAAAAATCACAAAAATCTCACCTTTCATTGAAGTAAAAGAACTGAAAGTGGGGGGTAAATCACATTATGAAATAAATGTTTTTCTCCAAAACACGCTGGCCATAATTGTTGGCACCCTGTTATTAAATACTTTTTGCAACCTCCTTTTGCCAAGATACCAGCTCTGAGTTTTCTCCTATAATGCCTGATGAGTTTGGAGAACACCTGACAAGAGATCAGAGACCATTCCTCCATACAGAATCTCTCCAGATCCTTCAGATTCACAAGTTCATGTTGGTGCTTCTTCTCTTCAGTTCAGCCCACTCATCAGGTCAGGGAACTGGGACGGTCATGGCAGAAGCTTCATTTTGTGCTCAGTTAACCATTTTTGTGTTGATTTTGATGTTTGTTTTGGACCGTTGTCCTGAAGGAAGATCCAACCACGGCCCATTATAAGATTTCTAGCAGAGGCCGTCAGGTTTTGATTTTTTATCTGTTGGTATTTGCTAGAAACCATAATACCATGTATCTGAACTAGATGTCCAGGACCTCCAGCAAATAAATAGGCCCACAACATATAAGATCCAGCAGTATATTTAACCGGAGGCATGGGGGATTCTTCATCCCTGTGTGCACCAAACACATCTGCTGGGTTTGCTGCCAAAAAGCCCATTTTTTGTTTCATCTGACCACAGAATCCGGTCCCTTTTGAAGATCCAGTCGTGTCTGACCACTGAATATGCTGGAGTTTATTTTTGGATTAGCGAGGAGGATTTTTCTTGAAACCCTCCCGAACAACATGTGGTGATGAAGGGGTTGTTTGATAAAAATTTTTTAGGCTTTCTGACCCCCAAGACTCAACTAATCTCTGCAATTCTCCAGCTGTGATCCTTGGAGAGTCTTTGGCCACTCAAACTCTCCTCCTCGTCGTGCATTAAGACAATATAGACACACATCCTCTTCCTGGCAGATTCATAACATCTTTAGTTGATTATAACTTCTTAATTATTGCCCTGATGGTCAAAATGGGGATTTTCAATTCTTTAGATATTTTCTTACAGCCACTTTCTAGTTTGTGAAGCTCAACAATCTTTTGCTGCACATCAGAACTATATTCTGTGGTTTTACTCATTGTGATGGGTGATTAAGAGGATTTGGCCTTTGTGTTTCCTCATATTTAAACTCCTGTGAAACAAGAAGTCATAGCTGGACAATTTCATGTTCCTAGTCCCCCTGGTGTGCTAAAAAAAGTAAATATTAATGGGAATATACTTCAGAGATATTTTTCTCATAAAAAATTCTAGGGGTGCCAACAATTATGGCCAGCGTGTTTTGGAGAAAACCATTTATTTCATAATGTGATTTACCCCCCAGTTTCAATTCTTTTACTTCAATGAAAGGTGAGATTATATATATATATACACACACACACACACACACACACATATACATACACACCCACATATATATATTATATATTTATATATATAACAGGTAAAAGCACCTGTATGTCCTGAATGATGGCGCTAAACTGTGCCGATCGCTCCATCCACTGTTTGAGCACATCCATGGCGCTGTCGAAGTTGATCACGTACTCGGCGTACATCCTCAGAAAGGGCGCGAGCTGAGCCAAGATGTCCCCGATGCGGGGTGTGGAGTCCCTGCGGGAGGACGAGACGTGAGCAGGAGTCTGAGAACATCTGAGAAGAAGAAGAAGAAGACGACGAGGCTCACCACTGGCTCATCCGCGTCTCCAGCTCAGGCAGGAGGAACTCGCTGTGGAAGGTGTGAATGGATCCCACATTCGAGAAGATGCTCTTCACCACCTCGACAGGAAACGCCCCCTTCCCAGCCTCCTCTGTGAGCTTAGCACAGAACACCTGCAGAAACAGTGCACACGTCACTCTTAAAGGGATAGTTCACCCAAAAATGAAAAGTACCCCATGATTTACTCGCCCTCAAGCCATCCTCGGTGTACATGACTTTCTTCTTTCAGACGAATACAATCGGAGTTATATAAAAAAAATGACGTAGTTATTTTAGTCTGACGGTGTCATGATCCCTTGTCTTGTGTGCACTTTTGTTATTTCCTGTTCTGTGCCATGTTTTGTAGTCCTTTGTAGTTTTTCTTGTTAATTTGTCCCAGCTGTGTCTCATTTCCCTGATCTGTTCTCTGTGTCTTTAAGCCGTGTGTGTTCCTCGTCGTGTTATGTTTGGTTGTTCTGTTCCCGAGTCCTGCTCCATAGCCTGAGTCTGTATTTGTCTAGTTTTGAGTTTGTTTAAATAAAAGCTGCTGCAAGTAGATCCTGCATCCCTCCCTGCCTCAACCTGCATGTGTGACAAGCTAGTTATTTTAGTTGATAAAGTTTTAAATATGGATATTTTTCTCACACGAACGCATCGCTTCGCTTCAGAAGGCCTTTCTTAACCCCCCAGAGCAGTGTGCAGTAGTGATGTTACATCTGACACTGAAGCTTCAAAGCGCGTATCGAGTATGCAGCGCAATTTCTCATGAAGCTCCGTGCCGGACTGCGTATTGTTTTCAGAGAAACACGTGATTAACGAAAAACGAAGCCTCACTTTCTCTCCAGTCACGTGAATGCTTCACTTTGCGTGTCGGAGTGTTTGAACCCAGACCGCTACTCTACAGGTTTTTGGAAGTTCGAGTCCATTTACACATTTTTTTTTTAATATATAAATAAGCCTATAGCCTATGTTACATGATCATAAGCCGCTTTTCCACCGAAATTACCCGGAACAATTTGTCCCAGGAACTTTTTTCCCAGGAACCTTTTTTGCCCCAGACCGGTTGCTTTCTGCGTTTACACCGCGGTCTAAAGTACCGGGAAGGTAAACTGCGCGCAACTGCTCCTCCCAGTCTGCGACGGACAGTAATCAGTTTTGAGCGCCACATTTATAAGTATGGAGGAGATTCAAACTGTGCTGCAGTTATTGGTTTACTAACGAGGTAATTAACATAACAAAATAGACGAGCACTGATACTAAAGCGTGTTCAGAAAGCTCGTATGCGTATAAAATTAGACAAGGTATGTTGTGAGATGACTGGGACGAACGCGCAGAAATTTCCTTTTGCGCAAATACGCTTAAAAAAAAGCCTGAACCCCGTCTATCAATCATAAATAGTGACAGTCTTGTAAATAGTTGTTTGTTACCAACCTCAAAGCGCTATTTCAATCCTGTTATAGTAAATTTGTAACATGGTTTGCCTTGCAATAGATGACAATGTGTAAACATAATGACTTAATATTAAAAGCTGTGGCAGAAAAGAGACGAGCACTGATAAAGCGTGTTCAGAGCTCGTAATGCTAACGTTAGATATAAAATTGTATGTTATCAGCTATTGCGGACATTGGCCGTGAGATGGCTGTGACGAACGCGCAGAAAGTTTCCTCTTCCACAAATACTCAAATAATAAAGCCTGAAACTCGTCGCCAGTCCCCCAGTTTTTTTTTATTAAATTCCATATTTGCAGACAGACAACTTTACTGCATGAAGCCACTTTTTAAAAGGGAGGTTAAAAATAAAGAAAATGCTGCGTGGAGTCATCCAACCAAAATGCGGCGTGAACACAACCAATCAGCTTGTGCAGCGCACAAGTCCCACCCCTGAAAGTTCCTGAACTTTGAAAAAGTACTACCTCATGAGCAGGGACTATCGGAGGGGGAAATATTTACCCGGAACTTCATTTAGACCCTGGTTCCTGCGGTGTAAACACATCGAGTACCAGCCCAAAGTTCCTAGTTCCTGGGGAAAGTTCCTGCGGTGGAAACGCGGCTATATTCTGACACATAAACAGCATAGAAACCGTAAAATAATCAGACCAACATTTACTTGCATCAATCAATGGTTGGTATTTTTATAATTAGTATTAATATAATTGTTACATTTAATTTATTGCCACACTTTAATATGTGAATTATATTATCAGAAAACTCAACATTTAGCGTTGTCAGGCTTTTATTTGTGCTTACTGGATAAAACAACGGCGCTTCGCACTCAGCTGCTCATACACATGGCTGCTATAAATTTGACCTGCCACAAGAGGGCGCTGTTTTCGACACTCTTGATGCTTCGAATCTTTTCCCGAAACATTCAGGGGAAAGCCTCAGTGCTTCATGAGACTTCATTTGCCCATCCCTAGTGTGGAGCACTTTTATCACGGATAGATGCACTTTGATGGACTTCAAAAAAATATATACGGCCATTCACTGCCATTATAAAGCTTGGAAGAGCCAGGACAATTTTTTTATATAACTCCAATTGTATTCAACTGAAAGAAGTCAAATACACCTAGGATGGCATTTTTGGGTGAACTATCCCTAAAGATGATTTCAATGATCAGTTCTTGAAAGAACCTTTAATTTAATAGTTTGAAGAACATTTTACAAATCTTTCTCCACCATAAAGATTATTTTGTGGAATGCAAAGGTTCCATGGAGGTTCACGGAACCATCAATGCCGATAAAGAACCCTGAGTGATTTTAAAGAGTTTAAAGGGATATTTCACCGCTGGAAAGATGAATGTGTATTTAAATTGGGTCATTTATGTAGTAGAAATGTGAAGTTATTTTAGAAGTTGGTGCCTTCTAGACTGAGAAAAGCCAGAAATATCTTTTTGGCTCATGTGGATGAAAGACTACAACTCCCAGAATGCACTTGCTTCGCTGCCCTACGAGGCCACTCCCAAGCCACGCCTCCCGGTTAGTATCGGAAAAAATGATACAACTAGGCTACTAGTCGACTCGAAACTGAAAAGACGGCGTTTTAAGGTGAGATCCCCCTATGGGCGAGTTGAACACATGCGGGACGAGCTCCTCCTACTGGCTGGAGTCTCTCGCCTCTGGACAAAAGAGCCTCTGATGAGATAAATGACGATTTTTGCGTCATCTGAGGTTTTCTTCCAGACACACAATACAGAAATCTCTCGTCTCAGGGGGACATGAGGGAGGGAAGCACGGTCACTCGAAAATACTACCGGGTTTCTACTGACACAAAGCTTAATGCTAATCGGTGAAGGATCCCTTTAAAGTGAGTGAAGAACATGGACTGACCTGGTCCAGCAAATGCAGACGGGTCACGTACGCCCTCTCCGTCTGTAGGAGCTCATTGGCGATCTTGTAGAGTTTGAGCTCTTTGATCTGCTCCTGTCGAAAACAGCCTGTTATTTCCTCTCTGTTATTAAATATGAAAGTATGACATGTCACTGCGGTCTCTTGGGTAATGTCTGATGTTGGAAAGCCACTGAAATTACACTCTCTGGGTGGAAAAACACAGTGTTGTGTGGTTGGGCTGATGGGCCACGTCTGATAACACAAAAATATCTGATTCATCACACATTCGTGACTGTTGTGACATTTGGAGGACTGTAATGACAAAACAAAAAATTTTCACACAGTTTTTTGAAGAAAATTACATGTGAAACTTGATGTCCTGATGCCAGGGTGTTGTAATTGTCTGCCAGGGTGTTGTTTTGTTTTCTCTAAGATTTTGCTTGGGTGTTTTCAGTTAAAAGAGTCTATAGAGTTATCTATATACATTTTACATTGCATTTACATTCATTCATTTAGCAGACGCTTTTATCTTTGGATAGGGTTAAAAAAATTTTTTAACAATTTTTAATAGCTTTAAGTAATAATTAATTTTTTTTATAATTTACAATAATTTTACAATTACTCATTTAAATAATTTACTCATTTAAAAAAAGAATAATTTGATCATTTTTAGAACTTAAGGTTTTTATCCAAAGCCTTTAAAAAATTATTATTTTTTTTTTTAAATAATTTTAATAGCTTTAGGTAATAATTAAAAACTTAAATATAATCATTAAAAAAAAAAAATACTAATTTAAAAAAATAATAATATGATAATTCTGAATTTAAGTATTTAAATCAAAATTATAATACTGTATTAAAATATATGTTAAAAATTTTTTTAGAAAAATGAATCATTTAAATTTACTTAAAATAAAATGTATGTAAATAAATAAATAAATAATTTTATCTTAATCACTTTAACAATGTTAAAATTAATAATTTAAATATTGTATTTAAAAAAAAAAAGCAAATGCAATTAATTTAATTTAAAATAATTATAATTATAATTATTATTTTCATCATTCACCCATTTCATCATCTAACAGGTGAAAATTGTGGACCATTCATGTCCGTACCAGAGTCTAATAATGGCATTGACTCATACGAGGACTAGTAACAGTGAAGCTAGTCTTTCACATCCTAAAACGCAGCATAACAAGAACTCACTTGTTTGTCTTCATCTTTCTCCATGTTCTGCATCTCTTCATTTAGGACGTTCTCCTGCCATCGAGTCTCGTCTTCCTGGTCCCGTACAACGCTCTCACTCCTGCTGGTTTCTGAGGGTGGCAGGAGATGCTCTGGCTCTCCAAGCACACCTTCACCTTTGACCTCTTCGGACCACCAGCCTGACCAGACGTGCCAGCCGGGCTCCTGCGAGGACACCTGAGAGAAGACCTCCGAGTCCGAGCGTTCGGGGTTCAGAGGAGCTTCAATGCGTGGAGAACAGTCTGATGGAGATTTGCTGACGCTGGAAGAGAGTATTAGATCAAAAATACTGTGTGTGTGTGTGTGTGTGTCATTGCAACAGGAAGTGAAAGTCTGAAAGGCGGAGACAGAAACGAGGGGGTGATTTTCTCTCCACTGTCCTATTTATGAAGTATGAACGCATGCATGAAACCATTACAAATCAACAGGTTGAATTTATGTCTCTCATCTTCTTAAACGCTGCTTAAGTTCTCCGAAATACAAGGGGGGTTGAAATCTCACCCCTCACTGTTTTCCTTTCTGGGAAACAAAGAGTTTGATTTTGTTATTAATTTCCTGTCTTTCATTCATAAGTGCAGATGATTTAAATCTAAACTTTAATCAGTGGATGAATGAGGTTAAACTCTTGTGCAAATCTTAAAAATGTGTTAAAAACCAGAAAGCTCTTAAATTGGTTTCTCTTTTGGATGCGTATAAATACATTTATAAAAGCCCCTTTTGATTTTATTTTGATTTAAAGGAGAACTCTGGTAAATTTTAACATTGAGCTCATTTTTTTGTACATTTGGAGTGCTGTCAGTACAGAGAACAACGACAAAAATCGGTGTTTCCTACAACGTGTTATCCTCTTTTTAAAATTTGCACCCTGTTGACTTCAATGGGGCAAGTTTTAAACCTGCTTTTAGCCTCTTAACATCCTTGATGTGTCATTACAAGTGCACAGGTCATGTGAGTGATTCCTTCGGAGTGAACGCGGGTGAATCTGACTGCAGTAGATGTGAAAGAAATATATAAAAAATGATGTTTATTCAGCCAGCGCACATACCTGTATTTACATCCTGTTTTCGGTCGAAGTCCACAGTAGTCGATTGTCGAGTTCACGCGTGTGATCATAGGTACTAAACCTATGCGCGTGAACTCGACAATCGACTACTGTGGACTTCGACCGAAAACAGGATGTAAATACAGGTATGTGCGCTGGCTGAATAAACATCATTTTTATTAATATCTTTCACATCTACTGCAGTCAGATTCACCCGCGTTCACTCCGAAGGAATCACTCACATGACCTGTGCACTTGTAATGACACATCAAGGATGTTAAGAGCCTAAAAGCAGGTTTAAAACTTGCCCCATTGAAGTCAACAGGGTGCAAATTTTAAAAAGAGGATAACACGGTGTAGGAAACACCGATTTTTGTCGTTGTTCTCTGTACTGACAGCACTCCAAATTTACACAAAAATGAGCTCAATGTTAAAATTGACCGGAGTTCTCCTTTAATTTTGATTTAATTTTGATTTAATTTTGATTTTAATTTTGATTTAATTTTGATTTAATTTAATTATTTGTTTTATTGTGATTTTACTGTTTGGTGTTAGCTATGCTCAACCTAAGGCTGAACAATTGCTGTTGTATTCAGAGATTTGATAATGTACCTTGTTTGTTTGTGTTGTTGAAACATAAAAATAATAATAAAAACATTTATTTTTTTATTTTTTTACTTGCGTCTCCATAAACACGTAAAAAAAAGGTTCTCCAAAATACACTGAAAGAGGTTATAAATATATATATATATATATCCTGTCTATCTATCTATCTATCTATCTATCTATCTATCTATCTATCTATCTATCTATCTATCTATCTGTCTGTCTCTATATCTATCCATCTATCTAACTATCTATCTATCTATCTATCTATCTATCTATCTATCTATCTATCTATCTATCTATCTATCTATATATCTCTATATCTATCTATCTATCTATCTATCTCTATATCTATATATCTATCTATCTATCTCTCTCTCTATCTATCTATCTATCTATCTGTCTGTCTGTCTGTCTGTCTGTCTGTCTGTCTCTATATCTATCCATCTATCTATCTATCTATCTATCTATCTATCTATCTATCTATCTATCTCTATATCTATCTATCTATCTATCTATCTCTATATCTATCTATCTATCTATCTATCTATCTATCTATCTATCTATCTATCTATCTATCTGTCTGTCTGTCTGTCTGTCTGTATATCTATCTCTATATCTATCTATCTATCTATCTATCTATCTATCTATCTATATCTGTCTGTCTGTCTCTATCTATCTATCTCTATATCTATCTCTATCTCTATCTATATCTATCTCTCTCTCTCTCTCTATATATATATATATATAGTGTGTGTTTCTGATGCATGCACACATGCCTCTTGTCGAAGTGTCTGTAATATTTGGAGACGGCTGACGTCCTCCTTCGGGTTATATTTGTCATGGTGTCCTCTCCCTCCATGATGCTTCCACTTGAAATCTTCACTGGACACTGGAATTTTGGTTTGGGAAGCACTATAGTGGAAAATAAGGAGATGAAAGATGCTTCATAACAGGATTTGGTTTGGGCCTGTGACTCGGGAGTATGTTCTCCTCCGACACAAACAGCAGGGGTCAGTGTAATCAAACCCACACAAGCACATGATGTGTGTGATGATAATATATCTAGAACATTTCCTTGTTCAAATGTAAGATTGTAGGTTTAATTATGGTGGAAAAAATCTTCCATGTTGTCAAAAAAAAAGCTCATAAAAACCACACTGATAATATTTACACAAGAATATATTGGAATAAATATCGGAAGCCCATTTTCCCCACATAAAGGGGTGAATAATGCTTAAGTAAACCGGAATTATGACATACTAAATCAAAATTATGATTCTGTCAAAATTATGAGATAAAAAGGTGACATTTTTATGTAGTAAGTCATAATTATGATATACTAAGTCGAAGTTATGGCACTGTTGAAATTATGAGATACAAAATTTAAATTATGATCTAGAAAGTCATAATTATGACATAAGACATGCTAATTAGACAAGCTAATTATATCATAATCTTGACCTTCAAACTTAAGCATGTCAAATTTGATTTGTGTCAATCTCATGTTTTCGACTTTGTATCAGAATTATGACTTAATTGATGAACAATTTTGACTTTTTATCTCATAGCATATGTTACATCTCATTATCTCATAATCAGAATTAAGTTACTTAATTAAGTTTTTTTGAAAAAAAAAAAAAGTTATGTAAAGCATGTCACACCACTCTCACCATTTGGCATTTGACCTACAGTATAACTAACTACCCATAAACAACAACTACAAACATGGCAATTAGTCATTTGGTTCAGTTTGTGGGTAATGGCCACAGCGCGACCTACATCACTTCCTGTGCTCCTACAGTACTGTAGAAATGCTTAGAATTGTACATTTTCTTAACACAATGTGAGTGTTAAACTAACTGTCCGGAGTGGTTTCCAGCTGGTCTGTAGATATGACTGTGTGTGTGTGTGTGTGTGTGTGTGTGTGTGTGTGTGTGTGTGTGTGTGTGTGTGTGTGTGTGTGTGTGTACAGGGATGTACCTGCTGGAGGAGGCATCGATGAGACGGTGTACGCCGCAGTCTTTCTCAGCACTGAAGTCCTGTCTCTCAGCAAACTCCTGTCCGTATCGTCACATCCAGCGTCTCCTGACCACACACACACACACACAACACAACTTCTTCAAAAACAACAGGTCATTAGGATTAGAACAGTAAATCTTGTCGTTTTTATTGATAATAAATCATTCACCTGAATGAGAATGCAAACTGAAAGCGACATCTCACTATTTGAGCATTTAGTGAAAATTGCTGCTTCCTCTATTGTGCACGTAAACACACATCCTCTTGGACACAATTATAGGCTCATAAAAACACTTTATGGCTGTGCATTTTAAAATTTAACCTAAACCTGTTCTTATGGTGCTTACACATATCTAGCTCGTTGTTAAATGAGGATTTGTGTGCGTTATAGTATTTATAATTCGCTTTTATTTATATACTTTAAAATGTTCACTTTAATTTTAGTTTAAGTATTGATTCAATTTAGTTGTTTTTGTCATTTTTACATTATTGTTAGTTTTAAATATTACATATTTTGAATTAGCATTTAATTCTATATTTTTCTTTTATTTTAAGTTTAATTCAATTTTGTTATGTGCTTTTTTTGTAATTTTCAGTTTTTTTATATTATATTATTTATTAATATTTTGAATTAGCATGTAATAAAAAAAATTGTGTCATTTTTTAAATAAATTTTATCATTTTTTAAATATTTCTACTTAGTTAATAAAAATATTTAAGTTTAAGTTGAAAATTTTCACCTGATATTTACGTTTTATTTCCTTTCAATAACAAAAAAAAAAGAAAAGTTTTTTTTTTTAATAGTTTTGGTTAACAATGACAACACAGCAATAAACAGCATAATTCACATACAGTGTGACAACATGCCCAAGTGTGCATTAAATCAGCTGTATTGCTTTTCCTGTAAAACAAAAAATAAGTTTAATTGTTTTTATATCATAGCCAAGACTTTGGAAACTTCTCCCGAGTCTTCTGAAAATATCTATATTTTGTCTTTATTTGCTCTTTTATCATTACCAGTGTCTTCCATTTTGCCTCAGTAAATAAAAACAGCCTAATAATGCAGAAACAAAGGCACGTTTGACTGGTTCGATGCGCTTCCTCAGTCGGGTTTCTCAGTTCCTCACGCTCTGAATCCACGACAAAGGTTCTCTCACTTTGACACTTTACATGACAGACCTTCATAAGGAGAAGTCCTGGATCCACAAGCTCTCGAGTGTCACGGGAATCAAAAGACAAACCTAAAAACGCTCACAGCTTGCATTTATATATAGAATTGTACAGAGATTTCCATATTTTAGAGCATTTTAAAGCTGAGAAAAACCAGCAAAATGTCTATAATGAATATCATATTTCTCAGCTCTGTAAATACCAGTTTTTAAAAGGCCTTGTGTTTTGGGGTTTTGCACAAGTGTGGGAATCCTGAGTTATGGCATTTAATCTGCCTCTGCCTGTCAGCACATTTGTTTCAAACCAACAGTCATTAATAAACAGCGACAAACACCAAATTGTAAAAGCAGGTAACAAAACAAAACAAAAAAACATGAAATTGATGAAAGATGAAATTCAACAAGTGAAAAGCATAGATGATAAAACGCATAGAAACACAAACAAATAAAAATGCGCACACACTGACCTGATCTCCGGTCACACACTGCACTCCTAAATCAAGCAAGCTCACATGACGCCTCAGATCACGGCAGGTCCTCTCTATCAGCTCACTTCATTTCCCTTTTTTTTTCTACATGAATGCATGCGTGTGGCATTTATTGTGCAAGAAACAGCTGACATTCAGAGTCTCTCAAGCCTCATCCAATTAGTTTGACAAAGATTACCTTGTTGTTTATTTGAAGCGGACGCATATTAACGTTGTAATTTCCCAGATTGATTTATTCCTTACTAGAACAAATAACATTAGGAGATGATAAAATCTGTACATGATTTACCATTTCAATTATAATTTGAGAAATCGCATGCTTTTTATGGGATAATGGGTCAAATAATAAAGCCAGTCTTCTCAGCAGTTTATTTGCTTGCAGAAAAATCCTGATATGTGTATAAAAAGTGTTTATACTGTCCTCTTCTGGCAGAACGCTGAATCAAGACGGTCAGATATGATGAAAACCAAATGAACTTGTAATGTAGGCCTATCTCTAGCCTTTATCCTGTTTGTATAGGATTTTTATGACACAGTTGTAATACAAAATTTAGAAAAACGGTCACATTAAACGCAAAATTCTGAGTAACTAACTATACCACATAGAAACAAAAAGCCTTAGTGAACTAAAGATTAACTGAATTTGCATAGAAAAGTATATTCCTACAGCTTTCAGGCAATGAACTTCCACGAGTCCTTTATTACTAGAGCAGAAATAAAATAAAATAAAATAAAATAAAATAAATGTGTGTTTAATATTATACACATGATATAAATATAAACTTTTATATTTATGTATATAATTCATTAAATAAATAAAAATAGCACAATGAATGAATACTACAAAATATTACACATGTAAAAACAGCGAGATTGATAACGGCAGTCAGAAGAAAGAAACGTCAACTTTACCGTCACTCCCACAGCCGCGTTAACCTTTCTCTTTTCCCTTACGAAATTGTTTAATGCAGCATTCTATATGTATATACAGTGCTATGCATAAGTTTAGACACCCATACTAAAGTTGACTAAAAAGAGGAATAAAAAATCATCTTTTGGAAACTGAACTTAATGCCTTAATTTAAAAAATTAGGAAAAATCCAACCTTTAAGGACACCAATTTTCTTTGTGAATGAATAATGTATCGTAAATAAATAAATGTTCTTCCTTAAAATACAGGGTGCATAAGTTTGGACACCCCTGTGTTAAATTCCCATAGAGGCAGGCAGATTTTTATTTTTAAAGGCCAGTTACTTCATGGATCCAGGATACTATGCATCCTGATAAAGTTCCCTTGGCCTTTGGAATTAAAATAGCCCCACATCATCACACACCCTTCACCATACCTAGAGATTGTCATGGTTTTATTTCAGTTAGCCTAATAGCTAGTTTGATTTGCATTGAGAGATGATCTTATGGAAAGTACCCCATGCCAATCTCTAGGTATGGTGAAGGCTATGTGATGATGTGGGGCTATTTTAATTCCAAAGGCCAAGGGAACTTTATCAGGATGCATAGTATCCTAAAAAAAAAGTAAAAAAAATACTTAAAAATAAAAATCTGCCTGCCTCTATGGGAATTTAACATAGGGGTGTCCAAACTTATGCACCCTGTATTTTAAGGAAGAACATTTATTTATTTACGATACATTATTCATTCACAAAGAAAATTGGTGTCCTTAAAGGTTGGATTTTTCCTAATTTTTTAAATTAAGGCATTAAGTTCAATTTCCAAAAGATGATTTTTTATTCCTCTTTTTAGTCAACTTTAGCATGGGTGTCTAAACTTATGCATAGCACTGTATGTGCGTTTGAGTTGTTTAAATTTTTTTTTAAGTATTAATATATCATAGAGTTGTTTGTGGTGGGGTAAATTAAACACAATATGCGTTGACGTCACAATCGTGTGGCATTGTGGTATATGGAGCAGCCTGAAGTGTACATATGAAGTAGACTCGCTCCCTCAGTCAAAATCGAGGGAGCGAGGGTCTGTCCATAATATAAACTTCCCTCTCCACTTAGCACTTCAAAATGGCGGCAGGGATTCCCCTGAGGGGAAGTGCTTAGGGAAGTTCGCAACTCAACCCCTGTTGCAGGCATCAGTAAAAGAAATGGACACAGCGACCCCATTGGATTCAACGGAGAAAAGTGAAGTCAATTAGAAGCACTCACTTCCTGATGGCTGAGCGTACTGCGCAGACTCAAACTGAGCTTGACGACGTAGATGTGACGTGAGCAACCCGTCTGTCTTCTAGTAGCTGTGCCAAGAGAAATCTGAATCATTCCCTTCCGAATCTTGCAGAGACGGAGAGCGTGAGTAGGAGGTGTCCATGAGCTAGGAGCAGGAGCAACTTTTGCTAAGTATTCTGATTCATTATTTTGTCATTTTGCCTCCATGTCCCCCCGATTGCCCGCGAGCTTCTCCTCCTGTCCATACGGTAATCTCTCTACTGTGCGACAGAGAGTCGCGTGGTTATGACGCAATCGTTAGCCTATTTTTACAAAAAACTGCTTCTACTGGGCCATAACGTAAGATACAAGGTAATGGAGCCTTTTATACATTTTTGTGTTTCTTTAGAAATAAATAATGGACAAATGGAGTCTTTAAACGCCTCAGATGTAAAGTTATTCGCTGTCAAAGTGACGCCAAAATGAATGGGAGTCAATGGAATGCTAACAGCAGGTGATGGTCCGCTAATCAATGGCGGCGCCCGGGGAAGCTTCAATGTTTTCCGGAACATTGCCTCTCTGGGGGAAGTGCGCCACTCAGCCCCTCGTCTTCGTAGAGTCTGAGGAGAAAGGGGCGGTGCAAACAACTCTCACCAATATTTTGAATGTGTACTGCATTACCCATTTCAACCGCTAGCTGTCAATATTACATACTGCACCTTTAATCAAACAGCAGAGAAGGCCTGACGATTTTTGACTCGTCTTCACTGACAATACAAACACTTACGATGCTAATTAAAGGAAATGCCAAACCACAGACCTTGTGAATCCACAATAACCTGATACATGTGATGAAATCGACAGTGAAGACCTCTCACCAGGAACTGATCCTCGTCTGAGCTCCATCTCGACTTTGTGTCCAGATCTTCTCCTGAATCCATTGCGTCTGAAATCCTCCACATCATACGCGCTCCTCTTCACCTTCTCAAACATCACTCAGTCTTCACCCTAAACCCACTCTTGCAATCCTCAGTGAAAGACGAGCAGTTGTTCAAACTCTCGTGTTGTGTTTGCAGCGCACTTCAACCAAACCCACACCAGACAGAGTTCCACTACAACTACACAACTCCACCCCTCAAACCTGAAGCGGGCACGAAGACTGCACGTAAGTGCACGTAAAAAGCACAATATACATTTATTAAATTGCTATTTAAGATATTTACAACTCACTACAGAACTTACCATTAAAACATTTAATCATATAAGATTTAAAAAATAACTCACCTCGCACTTTGTAACACATCTTTCCCTCGCGGGTCAAAATGACCCGAAGCCCTAAATTTATACTCTTTTTTTTTCTTTTTCAGAAAGCTTATTTTATTTCATTTTGATCATATTTTTTCTATTTTTTAATCTAATTTTTTTGGAGATTTTTTTTATTTATTTACCTTTAAATTACTAGATTTGGTCAATAAAATATAAATAAATAGTAATTTAAGCACATTTCTCACATTCTTTCAACTTAAATTCAAAATGACTCACAATTTCATGCATAATCCTTTTAATTCAGCTCAAAATATCTTACACTGGGTGTCTTTGCCGACCTCCTGTGGAAAAAAAATAATAACATAACATGATATTTCATGACTCTTGCCACTAGATGGCCTTATAGCTCTATATGGAGCAAATGAGCTGTTCCGCTGGTTCCTAAAGTCAGCTTTTCTTCAGTATGCATTCAGATACAAATTATATTTTTTAATTTCCTTTGTTCTCAGAGAGTAGCCCTCTCTTCCAGTTCTTCCAGATTTGTTGCTTTTTTAAAATTCCAGCCACTAATCTCCTCGAATCCATTAAAAAAAATGTTTTGGGTGTATTCGTGGTTCAAGTGCGAGGGGTCTTGGACCCCTCCGATGAACACAACATTTTTTTTTTTTTATTAGTTTCGGGTCAAAATGACCCGAGGGGAGGATGAGGGTTTTAAACATGGTCAAAATGCCATCGTATGAAAACAGTTTATTTACTTTGCGTCATCATTATGCTCGATGTTTAATGAACTAGCATTCATTTAAGGTGCAGTTAGCGATTTCTGAGAAACGCTGATGAAGTGGATGGGACTGAGCGGCACAAAAGCTGTAGCCAATCAGCAGTAAGGGGCGTGTCCTCTCATTAGAGGGGAGGAGCCTGTGTTGCATGAACATAACTTGCAATAAAGCGCATCCCAGAGACTTTTGGTTTTATTAAATAAATTTATTTGGATATTCATTTAACAGGAAAATGTTACACCAGCTAATATCATGTAGTAATAGAGAACTGCAGTTAAGCTGTATTGCTGTTAGCCAGTAAGACTCTAATCGGCTACTTCGGTTGATTATATGGATCTTTTTTTTTTTTTTGGTTTGTATTTTGTCTTTTATTTCTTATTATTATTATTTATTATTAGGCAAATACATGAGATTGAGAGTATTGTGTCATAAACAAATGTTTAAGAATGCATTTCAATTCAAGTGAAAACACACCCCAGGGTAAATACTTTAGATGGGTTTATAGTTGATCGAGTGGGAAGTTCGTCTGTCCACATCTTTGGATAATCCGGCAGAAGATCCAGTGTGAGTGAAACAGCAGGTTAAGTCATTCAGTGATCCATCTGTGCAGCATTAGTCTTGGTTAACAGTCATACTGACAGGCTGGAATGCTCTAATGTGTGTGTGTGTGTGTGTGTGTGTGTGTGTGAGTGTGTGTGTGTGTGTGTGTGTGTGCTTGTGCTTGCGGCTCAGGTGGCCGCTGGGTTTCCGAACACTATAGAAGAACAGATTATACTCAGTGCAAATAGAAAGTCGATTAAACAGCGATCAAGAACAAAATCACGCATGCAACATTCACATCATCATGAACTCGTTAATCTGAAATTAATGTACAGAGAGGTAGTTTATGGCATTGAATGAATATGCTTTGAAGAGTAAGGCTTAACACAGGATACATAAGCTTACTTCATCCTCCAAGTCCAGTCTTCAGGAATACTCCCTCGGCTTCAGGGGACTTTGGTAAAATTAGCCTGAATGTTCCAGTTTCAATACAAGTCAAACTCTATCAGCAACATTTATTAATTCTGCTGTTGATTATCACAGAAAATAATTTCAACTCGTTCCTCAGTTTGAACCAAAGCCAAAAGTGCAGTCATTACATATCTGATATTAATATATATAAGAATGAATAAAAAATATGATAGGACCTTTTAATTTAATATATACATGAATAAATTAATCATTAATTAACATATATTATCAACAAATAATTTGATTAGCAATTATTAATGAGTGTTATTTTATTATTATTTATGTACTTATATTATTTATAACTTTTTTAAATTTTAGCCTTTATTTTAATTTCAAAGTAATGAATTAAATGAATTTAGTAATTTTGAGAAATTACTAAAACTTAAACTAAAATGAAAATAAAGGCTAAATCAAAATATTGATAAATACAACAGTATATAAATAATAAAATACTAACTTAGTGTTAATTAAAATGATTAATTGATTTTTATTGATTGATTTTGTTCATTATAATTAATACATTTTATACATATATATTAAATTAAAAGGTTAGATAATTTTTTATATAAATTATTATAGAATAGTGTTTATTTTAAAGTTTATAATGGTCCAATATCTTGCCCCATAGGCTATATATATGTGTGTGTGTGTGTGTGTGTGTGTGTGTGTGTGTACAGTATAATATATGTGTGTGTGTGTGTGTATATATATGTACAGTATGTGTGTAATATATATATATATTTGTGTGTGTGCGTGTGTATATATATGTACAGTATGTGTGTAATATATATATTTGTGTGTGTGTGTGTGTATATATATTTATGTGTGTGTGTATATATATATATGTGTGTGTATATATGTACAGTATGTGTGTAATATATATATTTGTGTGTGTGTGTGTGTGTATATATATATGTGTGTGTGTGCGTGTATATATATATGTGTGTGTATGTGTATATATGTGTACAGTATGTGTGTAATATATATATATTTGTGTGTGTGTGCGTGTGTGTGTGTGTATATATATATATGTGTGTGTGTATGTGTGTATATATATGTACAGTATGTGTGTAATATATATATATATATATATATTTGTGTGTGTGCGCGTGTGTGTGTATATATATGTATGTGTGTATATATATGGACAGTATGTGTGTAATATATATATATTTATATATAATATACTGTATATATATTTGCGTGTGTGTGTATATATATATGTGTGTGTGCGCATGTGTGTGTATATATATATGTATGTGTATATATATGGACAGTATGTGTGTAATATATATATATTTATATATAATATACTGTATATATATTTGCGTGTGTGTGTATATATATATATGTGTGTGCGCATGTGTGTGTGTATATATATATATGTGTGTGCGCATGTGTGTATATATATATATGTATGTGTGTATATATATGGACAGTATGTGTGTAATATATATATTTGTGTGTGTATATGTGTGTGTGTATATATATATTTATGTGTGTGTGTGTATATGTACAGTATGTTTGTAATATATATATATGTGTGTGTGTGTGTATGTACAGTATGTTTGTAATATATATGTGTGTGTGTGTGTGTGTGTGTGTGTGTATGTACAGTATGTTTGTAATATATATATTTGTGTGTGTGCGTGTGTGTGTGTGTGTGTGTGTGTATATATATATACATAGTTGAAATTATTCTCTATTCTAAGTGGCAGCATGATGTTGTCTATAAATCTTAACTTGATTTAAAACCTGAACATTCATATTTGGTTTGTCAAGGTTTCATTTAACATCATAACTTACCGCAAACTACTAGAGACAATTTTCAGTGATTATTCCGTTTGAATAGTGCTAGTATCAGTGTTCGTCAGGTTTAACGTTCGTAACAAACATTTCCGTTCTCGTTTCCCTTGACGTAACCCTTTCCATTCAAGAGTCCATGTCCCGTCACACCCCATCAGTCGACAAAACTGTGAAACATGAACACTTCAGTGTGTAAAAATGCGTGTCATAGGCAAAAAGCTGCTGGATAAGGATACAAATGTACACCTGTGGTCACATGACCTATAATGGTGATGTCAGAGCATCATGTGATCAGGTGGGCAATTCAGGGCCGCTGTGGCTTGTGTAGTGTGTGTTCGACTTAAAGCGGCGCTGTTGAACATTCGGTGTGTTAAATTGTAAATCATACGCTCTCTAATCGCTCACACACAGCGCCGCTTCACGTCGACGGGTCACTGGGGTTGGTGTGGTAAGGTCGCGGGCGTGAGGCACTCCTGTGGTGTTTCAGCTCCAAGCGGCACCTCGGATCTACACTACGAGAGGCGGGAATCATGGGAGAAAAGCTTCAGGGTCCAGAGACCTGGGCAGTCGAGAGGGAAAAGTAATTCTTCTTCTTCTGAATCCTGGAGAATCAGCGCTACAGTCCGTCTGCTGCCGGACACACAGATCACAACACGTCACCTACTGAAAAACAAACTAAATACAATATACAGTACTGTGCAAAAGTCTCAGGTATGTTAATTACCCCCCCCCACACACACACACACACACACACACACACACACACACACAAAAAAAAGGTTTTAAGTCAGTTATTTATATCTCTTGCTGTAGTGTGTCAGTAGGAAATATCAGTTTACATTTCCAAACATTCTTTTTGCCATTAATTGTAATAATCCAGTGAGATTTGAGATCAGTCAGTATGATCTGATCTCACCATCATCGAGTCCGTCTGTGATTACATGAAGAAACAGAAGAAACTGAGACAGACTAAATCCAGAAGAACTGCGGGAACGTCTCCGAGACGCTTGAAGAAACCTTCCCTTCTGTGAAGAGTACTGGCACTCGTGTTAAAATGCTGCAAAGTGAGAATGCTTTCAAAAATAAAATCACAAATTGAATTTATTTATGATTTAACTTCTATTAACTAATTCAAATCAATATATGGTGTAACGACCCTTTGCGTTTATAACGGCTTTTGTCCAGGTACACTTGCGCACATAGGCGTAATTCTATGGGGGGACAGGGGGACACGTCCCCCCCAATATTCAAAGAAGGACAATTTGTCCCCCCCCAATATTTGATCATACTGTATGATTATGCGGGCAATATCGATGTGATTGCAAATACGTCTTTCTTTCCAGCTCCGAAAATATAAAATCCCGACTGGTCCATTTCCCAAATCCATTCGACTGGCCTTACACTATACATTAACAAAACCTATTTCTCCTGAAATCCATGTCATGTTTTCCCTATACCTTTAGTAGCTCGTGCACCGCCAGTAAGTTAGGAAAAACCAAACAGAAGAAGAGGAGCGCGAAATCTGACAGACATTTGGTCTACCTCTCAACACTCCCGTTTTCCCCGGGTTTCTCCCGTTTTTTAGCCCTATCTCCCGGACCCCTCCCGGTTTGTTATTTCTCCTGGGAAACTCCCATAATTTGCATGGCCCAAACTGAGTAAAGCCTCTGTTTAGGCTATTAAGGAAATAGAATTTTGGCAAAAGAAGAACTTTTATTTTAAATAAATGTTCATTTTAAATCAGCCTATGTCAGTGTGATATGTTACCATATTATCATGCTTAACACTAAGAATTTGAATAATTGTAGTGTGATGATCAGATGCAGATATCTAAATCAGAGAATATCATAGGTTCGGGCGGTTTGCGGGTGGATTATTTATTTTTAACAGTGGATTCGGGTGACTCAAAGTGCACCAGATTAATGAATTTACCTTTAAAATGTACAAAATTTTCTTCCGGGGGAGCATGCCCCCTGACCCCCCTAGAAGTATCAAGTACACTTAACAGCATGACTGTTGTATGCTGGTAAGTGTTCGGACTCTGACTTTTATTTTATTTTGATTAAAAAAATGTGTGCATGCACCAACACAAAAAGTCCCACAGCTGTCCCCCCCAATGTGTGATTGACAATTTCGCCCTTGCTTGCGCATAGTTCTTCAGGGAGCTTTGCAGGAAGATTTCTTCAAGCGTCTCGGAGACGTTCCCGCAGTTCTTCTGGATTTAGTCTGTCTCAGTTTCTTCAGTTTCTTCATGTAATCACAGACGGACTCGATGATGGTGAGATCAGATCATACCGGCTGTTGTCCGACTCCTTGTGCAGACACAAATCTCACTGGATTATTACAATTAATGGCAAAAAGAATGTTTGGAAATGTAAACTGATATTTCCTACTGACACACTACAGCAAAAGCTATAAATAACTGACTTAAAACCATTATTAACATGCCTAAGACTTTTGCACAGTACTGTATATATATAATATATATATATGGGAGGAAGAGCAAAGATATTTAAAGTTTTAAGAAAAGATAAATGCTTGTGAAAATAATTTTTAGCACAAAATACACAATACCGTTCAATAAAGTTTTGGGTCGGTAAGATTTTTAAGGTTTTTAAAGAAGTCTCTTATATGTTCACCAAGGAGACTGCATTTATTTGATCAGAAATACAGTAAAAACAGTGAAATATTATTCAAATTTAAAGCAACTGTTTTCTATGTGAATATACAGTAAAGTGTAATTTATTCCTGTGATGAAAGCTGAATGTTCAGCATCATTACTCCAGTCTTCAGTGTCACATGATCCTTCAGAAATCACTCTAATATGATGATTTGATGATCAAGAAACATTTCTGATTATTATCAATGTAGAAAACAGTATTTTGGTGGAAACCGTGATATTTTTTTAAATGAATAGAAAGTTCAAAAGAACAGCATTTATTTGGAATATAAGTCTGTTGTAACATTATAAATGTCTTTACTGTCCCGTTTGATACATTGAATGCATCCTTGCTGAATAAAAGTATTAATTTATTTGACAAAAATCTTACTGACCGCACACTGTGTTTAAGAAAACAGCTTATACTGACTCTCACTCTTAGAAGTAAAGACTCGAATAAATTTTTTATTAAATGTAACGGATTAGCCGCTCATAAACGTGAGTTATCAATAGAAAAAATGTAAATAGCCCATTAAACATGAAAGCGTTATGCAATTATACGACATTTCTCCTTATATAGAACCTTTTTGGCATTACGGGTTCTTTAAAAGTGAGTCTAGAACCCTGAGGAGTGGCTTGGTTACCTGCAGGTGAAGCGTCTCCGGTGTGTTTAGTTGTTTGTGGAGCGGTGGCACTGAGGCATGAGGAGACTGCTGACTATCTACAAGAGACTGACAGATTAGTCCTTCCACAGCTAGCGGGACAAGAGGAGCACACGCAGAACGCAGAACCCCGTCCCGATCTGTGCATGCTTTTCAATATGCATGTTTGTGAAAGGACAAGTATGGCAGGACTGGCACACACACTGCCGTTCAAAAGGTTGGGATCGGTATGATTTTTAACTAAACAAGTCTCTTCTGCTCAACAAGAATGCATTTATTTGATAAAAAAAAATTACAAAAATAATAATAATAATAATAATATTGTGAAATATTATTACAATAAAAAAAATGTGTGAAAGATTAGTAAAGTGTCATTTATCAAAGCTGAATACAAAATATTCCATTTCAGATAAATGCTGTTCTTTTGAACTCTCTATTCATCAGAGAATCCTGAAACAAAATTGTACACAACAGTTTTCAACATTAATAATAATAATTCATGTTTTCTGAGCATCAAATCATCATATTATTATGATTCCTAAAGGATCATGTGACACTGAAGACTGGGGTAATGATGCTGACAATTCAGCTTTGATCACAGGAATAAAATACATTTTAAAATATATTGAAATATTTATTCATATTCATATTTAACAATATTACTGTATTTTTTTTTTTAT